>NC_084706.1:23686620-23993611 GCF_033807575.1 Cydia pomonella | reverse complement strand
GAGATGTATAAAGTCTCTAAATGTCGAATTACACAAAAAACAACTAACCTAACCAAAATTATTTTGAGGTGTATAAGTCTCTGTCAGAGATTAAATATAATAAAACAAAAGTTCAATGAATTATCCATAGAGATGTAAAGGATTTCCAAGACTTGAATTCTTATATAAATAATAGGGTTGTTTCCATCTACAAATCTTAGGGCAGAATTGTATCCCAATAAATTCTTTTGGATTATAAGAACAAGTTTAACACTTTTAGGGGACCTGTAATAACCATATTTTTGTAAATATTGAATTTAAAATATCTTTTGGCACACGTCACGTGACCAAACTCGAAACGTCATTGAAGATTCTGATGACGTCACAACTCTCGGTTTGACACTGTTGACAGTTAGGCGATAAACAACAAATGACTAATGTCAGTTGACAGTTCGTATCTTCTACGTGCCTATGTAGTTATGTGTCAAACCGTAAACTGTGACGTCACACAATTTTCAAAGAGCGTTTTAGGCGCGAAAGCATCTGTCAAAATATATTTGTTAATATAACATATTTAAAGCCGTTTTAGTATAAAAGTTAAATTTTAGGGCAACTTTTAGTTAATATAGAACGTAATACGAGCATTTCAAAAAATTGGAAACAACCCTATTAACAGACAAGAAATTAAATCAGACAAACAGACAATAACCGAATAAAGTGTCTCACGTAAATGCCACTCAAAAGTAAAGTTACATACTTATAACATAACCTGTAGACCGGTCTCCGAAAACAGCATCCATTCACGAGTATGACGCGTATCTCAGCCAATCGCCTCCCTCAACCTTCATTCGGGAAAGTTGCACGTGGGTGACACGAACTATAAAGTTTTACAACTATATACCTAACCATTGTCACGCCGCAATACTCCAGCAGTAATGCTGTTGTAGTCTGTACTCAAATGGTACCTTTAATCAAGGCCGGAAAGTTAAATGCCCACTATTTTAATTATTCAATAATAAAAAAATAATAAAAAAATCTGTTTATTTCAGTGTTTGTTTTTGTTGAGGTACAGTCTGAACTCAGTTACAATCGCTATATTTAGAGATTATCTTAACTAAGTTTAGCCTTAACTTAGTATATAATTAGTCCTGTTGGCAGTTAGTGCTTACATGTTATTATAAACCAATCTATTTGTAACAAAATTAATTCATTTTAATCAGTGCTTTCTTAAGTGTACTCTTTATTTTATCAGGATATTTTTCTAAAGTTTCTACTACTTGTTTGGGTAAGCTGTTCAGGATATTAGGCAGGTATGTTGGCCAGAGCCTTTTCCCATATTCATTGTTTGGAAATATTCTCTCTCTATATTATTATAGGCAATGATCAATCTAGCTATAAAAATAAATATACCCTTATCTAAGGTCCCTTTTGGATCACAATATTTCGGTCCCCTTTTCAAAGTAACTGTCCCTTTTAAGAGGCTACTCATGATTGAAGAGATAGAAAACCTTATATGTATAAAACTTTTTCGTATTTGGTCCGAGAAATATAGACATACTAGCTTTTACCCGTGTCTTTGTTTTGAAATTAGTAATTTGGTTCATTGAGTTATTACAAAAGAGAAGCCATACCAAACAATGAATTATCGCAATCGCAATCTATAACACGCGACCAAAACGTCCTAAGCGCCGTAAAAATCTATGGCGCTTACGCGTTTAGGTCGCGAGATTCACGCTCCGCTTCTATGGTTTGTTGCCAAAACAACAACTCATGGCGTAAAATACTGGATCTCTATGCCTCTATGAGTTGGGTGCCTTTTTTTATTCGTCAGTGAAGGAAAACATCGTGAGGAAACCTGCGTACATTCGAAAAGAAATTCAAAGTCCCCAACCCGTATTGGGCCAGCGTGGGGACTAAGCCCTCTGATAACATGAGAGGAGGCTTGTGTCCAGCAGTGGGACGTATACTTATAGGCTGAATTATTATGATTTTTTATCAAATCAGCTTTTTGATGATTCCCATACCAGGTTTTTTATTTGAGAGATAACGTAAGGCAGCAGATATGCTCAAGAAAGCGCTGGTGGCCTAGCGGCAAGGGCGTGCGACTTGCAATCCGGAGGTCGCTCGTTCAAACCCCGGCTCGTACCAATGAGTTTTTCGTAATTTATGTACGAAATATCATTTGACATTTACCAGTCGCTTTTCGGTGAAGAAACTGGACTAATCCCAATAAGGCCTAGTTTACCCTCTGGGTTGGAAGGTCAGTTAGCAGTCGGTTTCGTAAAAACTAGTGTCTACGCTAATTCTAGGGATTAGTTGTCAAGCGGACCCCAGGCTCTCCCTGCCCGGCAACCCTAAAAATGGTTGTTGGAAACCCGTATTCGTTTTGAAAGACCTTTTGAAAGACCCCACACCATTTGGTTAAAACGGACAAAAAAAACATATTATGGGAGTGACCCTAAAAATTTATTCAATAGTTTTTATTTTACCGTTCTGTCACCATGCATGGATCTAGGAGCAAAGCCGTGGACGGACAGACAGACGGACATGGCAAAGCAATAAGGGTTATAGTTTACTACGGAGCCCTAAAATGCAAAATGTTAATTACCATAAAGATTTGATGCTTAATTGTCGTTATAAAACTTGATAGCGTTACCTTTTCTTGACTATACTTGCCGCAAAACTAAGTGGCCACTGAGATCATAATGCTATCTCCTTTACCCTTGTTAAGACCAACCAAGAGTGAAAGAGATGGCATTATGACCTGACCGGCCAGATAGTTTTGCGGATTGTATAGGTACTAGGTACACACGATAATTGCATAAGTACACTATTTTCTGAAAACTCCCATATAGGTATGTACTTACGGGCTTATTCGTAATATCAAACGACCAGAAAGTTTGTTATTCACTGAATTAATTTTCATTTCATCTATATGTAAAAAGCAAAGTTGGATGTACGCTTTTCAACTTTTATTAATACTAATGTGTCTAAAATGTTTTCAAAAGTTAAGGACATTTGAATAACACACGCTATTCCACACGCTTCGGTTGTCGAAATGAATTCAACCCAGATATTATCAAGTGATTACCTACATTATGGGATTTTTTAATAGAAGCGCTGGTGGCCTAGCGGTAAGAGCGTGTAACTTGCAATCCGGAGGTCGCGGGTTCAAAGTTTCAAACCCCGGCTCGTACCAATGAGTTTTACGGAACTTAGGTATGAAATATCACTTGATATTTACCGTCGCTATTCGGACCGGACTAATCCCAGGTCCCAGTTAATTAAAAATTCTAAATAATCAAACGTAGGGGCATAGCTCTGGTTGATATACAACAAATTGTGTCAAAATATTTTCAATAATGCTATCCAGAGAGGAAAATGGGGACTAAGTTTGTATGAAAAGGTGATTTCGCGCGGGTCACTTTGGTCTTAAGAGGCTGTCAACACCCAATGTCCTTGAAATTGATGTTACTTAAACAGTTTTTTAAGAAAGACTATTTGTTTTAGTCAAGTAAGAAAAATATATGTTCATATTAGGGTCATTCTCTCATTTCGTGCAAATCGGTGATATTCTCTCGATTTCTAATTTTTCTTTTAATTGATAAAATTTTGGATTTCGTCAATGTGTGGATTCGTTTATTAACACTTTTATGCTAAAGGCACCTTCGTAACCTTATTACTTTTCATTTAATAGGGCTACTGGTAATGAACTACGCTCTGGTAATGAAATGGCCTGAGATGGTAATGAATGATAAAGGAAAGGAATGAAATTGGCATCGGACGGTAATTTTTTCACTGGACTGTAATGAAACAAACTTATGAAATCTGACATAAAAATCTTTATTTAAAGAAAATTAACAACATTAATAAAATCAACAATATTAAAAACGTGTCGATTAATGTCTGGCATTTAGCAAATACACAATATACCTGCATAAAACTATGAAATAGTGAAAAGGTGGCATAAAAAGTCTCCCAAAGAAATATATATGTATGCTTCTGAATAAGAAGAATTTTGTTACAGCCGATCCTTATTTGTTATTTAATAGTTTAAGTAACCAACATAATTATTGTTTTATTCAAAAAACTAAACTAAATTTCAATCGGTCTTTGATTAGTCTATTATTTTAAATTGTTACATTATCATTAATTGACTCACTACCTACGCAATTTCGAATTAATCTCTTGCATAGCAATTATTTTAATGGCGTGTTTTGCTAATTTTTACTAAAAAAAATTTTTTACTATTTGACCGCCATTTCTTTCTGTTTTCTTTGAGCACGAGGTGTCATTTCCTTTATGCTACAAATCTTTTTTGTTCCTTTCTTAACAAGTATCTATTTCTTTCTTTTTCTCTTTGTATCGCATATAATTCGGGATTATTTTTTATAATCTAATATTTTTCTTTTTTACGCTGCCTATCTTTTGCTAGTCAGTCTTCTTTGGTCATTTTTTTCTCTGGCCTGGCCATTTTAATGCTAAAACAAAGTGATAACAAAGCTAGTCCTTAAAGAACATTTGACTAAGGGAAGCCCTATAAAAATGGGAAACGTGCACACGAAGACGATGCTGGGAATCTGCAGCCGGATGTTGCCCCAAAAATAAACACTGCGCGTAGAGGAAAAGCTGGAGGTAAATATTCAGGCATGGCAAGAGCTAAAGCACAACTGCGGAATATAGATTCGGATGAGTATGAAATGATCTCTGACGTTGATGAGGATGCGGAGCGACGTATCATACGTGCACGAGGGAAGGACATCTATGAGTATACCAGGGCAACTCCTGCCATCAGCTCAGAAGTTGTAAAGAGCTCCTCCCCGGTCTCGAAAATCTATGAGGGGGACATAATTGACGAAGTCTGCACGGAAGCCAACAATGTGCTAGAGGAGGCTCGCAAATCCGGGAACTTGAATGCCTCAGCCCTGTGCTGACTGCTCCCAAATGTAGGCGGTCCGAATGCTCCGTGTCAGTGACTGTATGCGGGAGTACTAAGGAGCACAACGCACCATCAGGGCATATTTAACGGCGTCCCATGCCGCAGCGTGCCTCATAGCTAATACCCCTGCGTGGGAGCTTGATGCTCAGGTACTGGCGGAGAGGTACCGAATGAGGGCGGAGGCGAGGGCGCGGGGAGAACGCGTAGACCCCGAAGAGTCGGAGCGAGTGCTACGTCAGGCAGAAGAGAGGCTCCTGGAACGATGGAAGGAAAACCTGGAGGACTCGCTCTATGGCACCCGCACCATTGGGGCACTCTTTTCATCGTTCTGGGAATGGATAAAGCGGAAAAGAGGTGTGCTATCATACCGGCTGACCCAGGTGGTGCTTCGGTCACTACCTGTACAAAATTCAACGGGAGCCGAGTCCGGTCTGTCATGAATGTGGTGACTCGGACGACACAGCCCAACACACCTTGGAGGCGTGTAACCGGTGGGATACCGAGAGAGGTGCCCTAACGGGCGTTATTGGGCATAATCTCTCGCTGCATAGTGTTGTCTCGGCCATGTTATGCAGCGAGAGATCGTGGAATGCAGTTGCCACCTTCTGTGAAACCGTTATGATACAAAAGGAGGCCGCTGAGCGAATACGCGAGGAAAATGTGGACGCGCATCCTGTCAGGCGCAGACGGCAGAGGAGAAGGCGAAGGCGCTATGCAGCAGCCTAAGTCTGATCTTCCAATAGGGCTGGTGGGCTGGGTACCCACCATACGGCCCCACACGTCTAGGGGGAGGGCCATAGCGTCCCTGGTCCTCTCCTTCCTTAGCGCGGGTGCTCCCAGCGTCTATGCTGGGGAGCGTCGTGGTAGAATGGCTGCAATCCCTCGGCGCTCCCAGTAATGGCAGAGCGGGTGACGCCGCAGGGGATGTTAGTGGGTATTCTCCTCCCCTCTCTCTGTGTAGCAGAGAGAGCTGTGGTAGGAGCGAGTCCCACATACTACCCCCACATGGGCTGACCTGGCCCGGGGGTGAGATGCGTAAATGCATTTACCCCTGCTTCACCAAAAAAAGGCGATTATCTCACACTGTCACCGCATTTCGTTACGAAGCGCGGTGCAACGAATTCGCGAGCGGCGACGATGCTAAGGTGGTGCAGTTGGCTCCGTATCTTCGTCCGGAGCTGCTATGCACGACGAACCAGGTTTATGAACTAAAACCAGAAGTAGAATAACCAGATTTTTATGATATACTATTTCTTAAGATTAATATATATCAAACTCACTCCCACATTCAAAACGTATGTATCACAGAAGTACTGAACACTCATGTTTTGAGTGTCATCACAAGTAAAGGTAACAGAGCGGCAGGTTTATGTTAATCTACTGCGCTCGAGTAAACCCGAAAAATCCCCGGTTGGGCTCCCCTATTATTACATATCTACAGTTTTAAATGTTTATAACAACGTAATCTTTATAATAACTGAGCCTCTTTCTATTAAATGTACTGCCTCGAATATATTATCATTACCTTCTTAATGCATTCATTACCTTCCCCAGTAAAACTGGAAGGAAAAGAACTGAATGAAACAGATATGAATGAAGTTTTGGAAGTTTTTGTCGCCTACGTCGGTTGGCATCAGACTTTAATGTTGCAGAATAAACCATCTGGAAGGCAACACTAAAACACTTCATTACGTATAATTATAATAATGTATACTTGGAACTTACTGTGTAAATCACTGGATGGCGATGAAGATTGTTTTGAACCACACTCCTTTTTGACACGCGAGAACGTAGGTATGTTCGCTAACAGCGGCATACGCGCGTCCGCTACGAGATCACGCGGCCAACTGACTGACGAACAATGCGTAGCATCGGCGGTAGACGCTATATACCCTTGCTATGTAGCAAAATATAGCTAATCCATTTCTCGCGTCGGTAATGAAGAAATTACTTGAACCATACACTTATAAGGCTGTATAATTTTAACTGTTAATATCTAGCTTCTAATATTAAACGATTTAAAATATAACTAAATAAGTCATTAAGTGAGCAAACAACGAGTTTTCTATTTTTAGTATCTTAAGGTTCAAATGTAGGTCAAAGTTATACCTTCATGCGTTACATGTAGAGAGGAATGAAAAAATTGGGTGTTAATTGTAAATATAAAGAAAACTATTACCTTTTTAGAATTGTTCGTTGAAGAGACATATACTTTAGGCCGTATGTTACAACCTTGCTTTTACAGATATTCGAAAACAACAACACATTTTTGGTAAATTACCTAAAACACCGATTTGCACGAAATGCGAGAATGACCCATTAATTATATTTCAAAGACCCAGGTTGTACTCGATACATGATTGAACGAAATCAGCTCGATAGAAAATAATTGCAAAGATTGGTCTTAAAATCACAATTAAACGCTTTTATGTCTTTATTGTTTTGACTTATGGGTCTGCAATTAAAATGACAATTTCAAAACATACAAAACAACAAAACCGCTATTGAGTAAAATATTACACTAATAATCCACTTTTTTTATTTAAATATTTTTCTTATTATTCCCTTGCCCAGGCCCAGTAACATGCGACAGTGCTATCTCATTTACTCCGATACAAATAGACAGTGTGCGCGCTTTAGGTATTGACAGCCTCTTAAGTAATGTATTTATCTGAGCAGGCAGCACAACTGTGTCATCAAAATCGGAATGTTAAAATTCAAAAGCCTTAGCAAGAAAAGTGAAGCAAAAAACTTGTTTTCAGGTGGACAGAAGCCACCTTTTGGATCTCGGCCTAGTTTGTAATTAGCGTTTCCACAGACCACAATACTGTAGAATGAGCATGTAAGACAACACGCGGCCACTAGAGATTGGCGCTTCTATACATACTAAGATCAATATGGATAACACCGTCTATCAGGTAAGGCTATCTATGAGCTTCTATGTTGCTTCTAACTCTTCGTTTGTACACGTACCACTTGCAGGAAACTTACGGTGTTCCCCCCATTAGCACGTTCACTGCGGCTCAAAATATTGCTAAATTTCAACTAGTGCTGTAAGAGGTCTTTACGCCTTAACTGTACCATTTCACCGGTGCGGTTAAGGGCCTTAAGACCACTCAAGGAACAAGAATATTAAAATGTTTTTTTTCTCATGAAATTCACTAATTTGTGAATGATACTTATATAATGCTGTTGCTAAAGGACTGTTTTGTCTTGTTTTAGTTTCGCCCAAAGTTCTGATGTCAGAATATGGAATAATGTCAAAAAAGAATTAGGAGGCTTTTGGACCTCGTACAGCACTGAATTTGAGGTACATTTGTATTTACGTCTACTGATGTTCCTAATAAAAATGCATTTTATCGATAAATCAAAAAACTTTATTATATACTGTAAGTGAATCAAGGTATTTTTCTAGAAGACGGCTCACTTACTGTGTTCGCTTTTGCAGTAACTTTTTGGAAAATCGGCAATATTTTGGCACAGAGGTTTCGTCTTGCACTTCATTCTGATTCTCTGCTAATTGTAGCATTCTTCATCACATGCGATACTTATTGTTAATATAACTTACTGACCAACAGCACTTCTTGGGTATTTAACTTAAACACTGAACACAATTGAAACTTACTACTTAGAATGTACGTATTTTGACTCACGAGCAAATGCAATACATGACGTACATTGCTCATAGACGCGTGCACATCACTGGGTCATAGTTCGAGTATCATAGACATAGACAGGTGCTGGAGGGGGCGGATAAGCCCGTACTACCTATATGATGTCTTTAGACCCCCTGTCCGCACTGGACGTACTTTTCACTCTCAGTGCGATGAGAGGCCTTAAGACCTCCTGCGTGTTTTAAAGTGTCAAAAAATTCTACGTTATAATAGAAATCGAACCATATATTGGACTCTTTTCTACCTATACATTCTATAAGCTACGAGGTCCGCACCAGAGCGAAACCACAATATTTTTGCCCGCACAGCCCGGGAGTACTAGCCTTATACTACTCGTAACTCAGTGATGATACAACAGTTCATTAGTGTTACGTCCACGGTTTTCACCTTTATATATGTAAATAACTTATACGTCTAAGAGCTCTAGAGTTGAAAAAGGTTATAGCAGTTCAGTTATTTTTATTTTAAATGTCAAAACTCTCTTTGACTATGAAGTTTGTTGGGTCCATTTCGTGATGCGCTCTTAATATTTTGTTCCTCTGCTTTTGTTGTCTGCACATGTTCGCACATTGTGACTGTCATGAATAAATGTATTTTATATTTATTTAAAACGGAATCTATATAAGGTGATCTATGGCTCTACACCTGCTTTGACAAACTTGTCGCTTTCCGCTCTCTTTAAGTCCCATTTCACACCAATTAAGGAAAATGAACGCTTTGATGCCATCCCGCATCACATGCATGGGTTCATAACCTCCTGACGAAAACGAGAAATGTATTAATATTATTAATAGTACTTTTGTGTCGCAAGGGAGCAAAATATACATATTTACGGTGGGGGTATACATTGAATCCTAAAGGAAGCGAAGGATTCTATAATTGAATTCTTAGCTTATTGAGGCATTCAAGTGTGACCGCCCAAGGTGGAAATAATTTCGGTACCATGTGAAAATGCTTTTCATTCTAAAAAAAAATCGATATGCTAAAACATTGTATCGATTAAAAGAAATTGTAATCGATTATGTGGATACTATTTTCATATTTGAATATGTATTGTTAATATTTTATACTGGCAATCAAATGTTATAAAACATAAAAGTGACAATTTGATCCCACTTAGCAGGGAATAAAACTGCCACTTTGAAGTCTCCTAATAGCAGGGTAGAAAAAGTCCTTTTCCGACTAGGTGATATAAAAATGTAATAATTAATAAGTTTTTTTTTTGGCCGTTTATTTCTGTTGTCTGCGTTTTTGAACAGATTTTATGTGGTATCTGGGGGCATCATGTATACAATCTGATTTATTTACTGATTCCTCATACAAACTTCAACCCCTTTTTCCCCCTAACCGCTTTTTCCTTCCTTTTTCACCCTTACGGGGTGATTTGGAGGTTAAAAATTATTCTATATCCTTCCCCGTAACAAAAAATACCTTCATACCAAATTTCAACCAAATCGGTTCAGCGGTTATTGATTCCCCATACAAAATTACACCCCCCTTTTCACTCCCTTAGGGAAAAAAAATTCAAGTTTTTGAATTTGTGTTGTTGTTTGTGTACTAATACTATCTTACATACCAAATTTCAGCTTCGTAGGACTTCAGGGAGTATCCTAAACGTTTTGATGATCATCAGTGAGTGAGTCAGTGACGAAATCGGAGTTTTTTAGATACGAATAAAATCTAAAGTATGAAAGCCATGCAATAGATTTTTTTTATGATTAATTAGTTCACTATTATCTTCCGAGAATTTTATTTATTTGGTATAATCCAATCGCAAGTTATGAGGGTTCAAAAAAACGACGGAGCGCTTCGAGAAAAGGTAGGTAGTGCCCTTGCGCTTCGTTTTCGCGTTACAGATATCGTTGTCTGAGTACAACATAAGCCTTCTTGGGTTAATCGTGGGACTTAGTTTTTGTGTTAGAATGTCCCTATAATATTTATATTTATTTATTATTATTTTCCTGTGTCTTGTTGACGTATTTGCCGCCACTAAATTGTAGTTTTTTAAATCAGGTCCTCACTGAAAACCAGTGCCAAATAAACACTTAACTTCAGCCTCCACAGACATTTTATAAATGTTCAAACATAAATAACTAAAAAGTACATTGGCGTTGAAACTTTAGGTCCATGGGATCCCAGCACGCACAAGTACTTTGCAGAAATCGCGAAACGTCTGGTTGACGTAAGTGGTGACCGAAGAGATGGCGGCTTCCGCGCAACGAGGAAATGCCGCCAGCATCCTTGGTACAATGTTTCAAGGGCCTATTTTATTTAAGCTAGTTATAGTAATACTTCTAAATATATTAATTAAATTAAGACAAACCTTAGAATGATTTAAAGTACAAGAAAATTGCTACATAAATAACCTCGTTAAATTAAAGGTGTCAAATCAGAGTTCGGGACAAATTCCCCGAAATTATAAATTTGAAAGTAAATATTTTGAGAATCCGTGTCCTTCGCTGAGGTAAGTAAACAAGTTAATGAGGCAAATGGTGGGCTAAAAGTACCTGTTAAAATTGTTTACTTACCCTACTTCGGCGAAACCAAAAGGCCAGTTTGAGCTGACATCAGAATATCTGAATGATGTCGTTTAGTTATTGTTGCAGACTCTTTGCAGCACGAGGCTTATTTTTCTTATTTGTCTATTATAAATTCAAATTCAAACTTGATTTAATAAAAAAATGTCATTCCGATTACTTCAGGTTTCTTGTTTATATTGATTGGTTGTGTCCAAGACTCGGAAAACGGTTAAATTTCCAAACCGTTACCATGTACTTCGCGCAAAATCTTTTAATTTCGGTTTTACCCGATAACCGTTATTTTTAAACTGGTTTTTATGAGAACAGTTCTTGTCAAATTAGACCAGAACAACCAGTTTAGAACAAAAAAAAACGATTTCTTCCTATGCTGGTGTCTATGTTAACGTGGCACACCAACAGGCCGACCGGCCGTTGCATCGCTCGTCGAATACTCCGGTTTTCAAGGTTACAATAAAGTTCTTAAAACGTTCGAGTTCTTGTAAAAATTCGGAGGTAAACCGAAATAAACCGGTATTTACCGGTATTTAAATAACCGGTTCCGCGCCTTTGTTGTCATTGATGTGGTTTTCTCTCTATATTGTAAATATTTATATCTTAAATGAATATCGAAGATATGATTCATTTTTTAATCATTACAGTCCGTTCATTCCATATTAAAGTTATCGTGCAACTCGCTTGTGCCAATACACGTACGGACAATTACGAGATATATAAGATAGCCGAATGACAGAATCTATGTCATTTATCTATATACGTATGTATATCGTCGCCTAGCCCTTTGCTTAGTTTGGGGCTAGGCCGATCTGTGTAAGACTGTCCCCAAATAGTTCTTTATTTTATTTATTCACTAGCTTCAGCCCGCGGTTTCCCCCGCGTAAAGCAAAAAAAAAAAGGTTCTCAATTTGACCCGTATGTTTGTATGGACGCATGTAGGTGTGTACGTTTGTCCGCGATTAATAGATTTAGAACCATGCTCTGCAAAATGCTTGAAGTATTCCACAACTTCATACTTGTTAAAGTACTTCCTTCAAAAACGTCAAAAGTCATGGATCACACTATACGTCAAAAGTATCTACCAATCTTTTTTCATATCACCTATTAAATTAAATTAACGTTTATTTCAAGCGCGTGTGGCTCATAAAATGTTAGTTATGTAAAATAAAACTTAAAAACTATGTTAGTAACAATAAATATCTTAACTAAAATCATAACGATTCACCGTTACTGGGCTTATGAAGCCCGCAACAATGCATTATGTACGGACAGTCGATCCTATCCTCAATCATAGTTAGGATGGTGTTGGGGCTGGCGCGCACGCGCCGTACCAGCGATGCGGCTCGCAGGCGCATTGCTGCTTTGAAGCATGTTACGTGCGCGTCAGCGAACATCTGTGACGCACTGCAAAAGCGCGGCAGCCCCATCAACACCCGGAACGTATTATTATATTGAATTTGTATTCGGAAAAAGGCTTTTTCACCACACCAACTAGTAATAGTAAAGGCCCTCTTGATTGTTCAAATTTTATCTATTGTGGGGCAAAGTAATCAGATGCAAATTTTGAGTTGTTTCCTTATATTGGCTGGTAGAATTTACTGTTGAATGATGACTTTTAATAACATTAATTTTTAATTGATTGTGGTTGATATTTTACAGTTATTATTTTACGCTACGCTCGTCATTCAATTTAGGAATCTTTCTCTTGCTCGGGTATCAATATTAGCACGAGGGGTTAAACAACAACTTTGCCCCCTTGTAAAACAAATAACTCTTTATTCCCAGGTGGTATGATCAAAGTGGCACTTTTCTGTTCTAGGACATTTTATATAAAAGTAATATACACGAAATCGACCACAATTTCTTTACAATCGATTACGTGCATACTTGTTTTGTCTAAATAATGTTTTGAAACATAATGATTTCCTCATAAGTGAAAAGCAGGATGTGTCATATAGTAGCAAAATTATTTCCATCTTGGGCGTGAACACTTAAATCCCTTACAACGATCAGGATTTAAATGTACCTATACGTTGTACGCCCCTGCCGTAAATATTTACCTATAGGTACCTAATTTTTCTCTCTTGTGAGACAATCTACTACTATTATTGGACACCTCGACAAACGAAAGAGTACAGAAAAATTTTAGGGCAGACAACAATGGTCTTGCTTTTAGCTAAAAACGGTCTCTAAAATAAATGCAAACGGCAAAACGACATCAAAAATGTGTAAGATATATAAGATAGAAGAGGCCACCTGACAGAATAAAATATCTGCAATTGAACAACCCAAAATGATTGTTATTAGAGCGTTTTCATCAAAAAATGCGCAAAAGATTTCAAGTGTCAATCAAATCTTTTTAACGATCTTATCACAATTTTATAGCCCCTGAGGCTTGACAATTTTTATAGATAAAAAGGAATTCCCTTTTATAAAATGAAAAGGAAAAATCTGCTTTTTTACACGTAAAATATTTGGAAGATAACGCAAGACAGCACAATTGTCACTTAACTTAAAATTATAAATCAAATAATGACGCTGACGAAACGGTCTTCTTTTCCCATTCCCTGGATTCCTCAATTTACGGTACAATTTATCAATTTTACAATATGAGCACGAATATTTTAAATAAAGGTCAAATTGGTCCCAGCATTTCCTTTAAGAGGGAAGAATAGCTTTGCGATCCTAGCGAAATAACGGTACTTTTTCTATGAAATTCCATTTCGGGAAAAACGTTTTCCAATAACTTAATTTTAACAAATCACTTAGATTTTGATATCGATCGTTTCAGCATAATATATTATAGGATTGTAGGTTTCGCTTAATAAAAAAATTCAAATTTTGAAAAAAAAGGCAAACCAATAAACCTAGTTTTTCGTCGGGTCAATAACATACTAAAAAACATGGAGAATAGAAAATATTTCGAAGTGGAAAAACGTTTTCTCTTTTTATATGGACGATCATATGTTATATTTCCCTCTTAAAGGTTCGGCACTTTAACCTATAAAACGCTTATTAATCATATAAATATAATATGCGTTGTAATTCCTCCTCTTTACTATAGGTATAAAAGGCAGCAGCGGCAGCGTTCACGCGATCGATGTCACTGCAAACTTCTTTGATACATTAAGTTTCTCTCGTTGCCGCATTGCTGTCGTGATTAGAACGTTTAATTAAACCTCCCCTTTAAATTTATGAAGATGGGATATTACCCGCCTCCACGCTGCAGCAACAATGCAATTGGGATGATGATACATGTTGAATTTTATACCAAATTCTAATTAAATAGATAGAAAATGTCAAATTATCAAAGTAAATTTACATTCAAATAAATATGAAAAAAAAATACTAGACCTCATTCAGAATTTATAGCTGTTTACAGGTAAATTAATTTTATTCTATTGCTTCCAAAATAAAAAAAGTGATACCATTCGGTTCCTCACATTTTATTAAAGAAAATAAATTCCTGTGAAGTTGCAGGCATACATAGGCTACGGAGACTGCTTACCATCAGGCGGCCGTAAGCTTGTTTGCCACCGAAGTAGAAAAAAAAATCTACATTTATTGGACGCACACCGTATTGTGCTTATTGTTATTTTTTGTTCTTTCCTGTACGTTTATTTTTTCCGACATTAAATGAGTTTTTATATATAGGTTGTAAGGTAAATACAATATTTCACTATAATATTAGCGATTTCTTGTTTTCCTACTTCGGGATCGTGATTGTCACCCGTTACGAAAGAGAAAGCAAATTATGACTAATGAAAATGCGAACAAACAATACATTACCCATTTTGTATTGCTTTAATGCAATGGGTCCCATGCAGACATTTTAGCCTCAGAACAAACCGGATCAACTGATCAATGAATCATTAAAAGAAACTTATCATTAAGCCTATTTTACCTTAAAAGTCGTCTGGAATTTTACAAATTAAATACCTACCCAATCATGCTAACAAAACGACTGTCTGTTTTCTCTGAATTCCTTGAATTACGGCTCAACTTTTTCAATTTTGTTTCCCACAATTCACGCGGATACGAACATTTTAAATAGAATCAGCCAAATTGGCCCGGGCATTTTTAATCCCGTGCCGCGTTAACCCATAGCCCGCCTCTCATGCATAGAGTACGCGTTGAAATTGTAATTTTTGTACGCTGCTGCAGCGTGGACGTGGGTAATATCACTGCCGATCTTCAATAATTAAAGGGCGGATTAAACGTTTTAATAACGACAGCAATGCTGCAACGAGAGCAACGTAATGTATCAAGGGAATTTTTAGTGACATCGATCGCGTGAACGCTGCTGTCTTTTATACCTATAGTATGTATAGTCCTCCTCGCCGTTTCCGACGACGGCGACTCCTTCAACTGCTTTTATTTGACTTCAACTGCTTTAGGAAACATGGAACGCTCTAATATGACTTGCAAAGCCAAATTTGGTTTTGAAAATGCGATCGCATGGTGCGCAATGAAGCTGGCCAGCTGGGTTGTAGGTATAGGTATACGAGGGCCTCGGTCGCGTCTTACGGAGATAGCGCTTGGAGTTCTTCCAAGCGCCGCTGCTCGTATTGCTCTACCTTTTTATGCACAGTTTCGCGCCATTCCGTTCTACGCATCGCCAGTTTCTCCCAGGAATCACTCGGTATACCGCAAGTGGTCAGGTGACGCTTGAGGACGTCTTTATGGCGCAAGTACTGACCCCCCTGTTTCCTCTTTCCGCTGGAGAGTTCTGAGTAGAATACTGCTTTGGGTAATCTGTTATTACCCATACGCACAACGTGGCCACCCCACCTCAGCTGGTGCTTGATAATAAGCGCTTCGATACCAGGCATCTTAACGCGACGGAGGACTTCCGTGTTCGGTATCTGATACCTATAGTATAGAGGTGGAATTACAACGCATATTATTTTTATACGTTTAACACGTATACCACGTGATACAAAAAGAGAACACGTTATTCCACTAAATATTTTCTATTCTCCATGATTTTTAGTACTTGTATGTTATTGATTGTATGCATTTCTTTCGTTAAATAGTTTACAACATAACACATTCATGGTTGGGACATCCTAGTAAGTATGTATAATACCTGTGACAGGAAGGCCCGCTCTTCTACATTTGTCTAGTACATTTCTGTGCCCCTAGTGAAAAGAGGTACAAGTCGAAAAATGCTACTTTACAGGAGAGCAAAAAAACCGTTGGACAATAAATTGGAGCTTACTGTGTCGTAACGGTAAAAAATACTAAATAACTTTAAATGCAGTTTAAGCAAATAAAATAGTCCCTTTCAAGTTGTATTATTTGATTTTGTATAAATATAACGGTTAAAAAAAAAATTGACTTGTATCCATTGCGATCAATGCATTTCAAAAGTATAAATCAACATGTACCTCTTTTCACATATTTCTTGCATAGGTGAATAAAAATATACATTTAAATATTTATAAAATAACTTTTAACGTGGCAATCTTTTAAATAAACTTCCCAAGATAACTTTAAATGACTGATTTTTGCCTTTTGTTTCGCATGTCTAATTCTTGACTAATTATGAAAATAATGACTTGTAGCCTTTTGTACAGGATATCACTCAAGTGTAAACGGATGTTAATAGATTTGTACTGATGCTTTTTGAAAGTTGTATCGAACATTCAGGCAAAATTATGAAATAA
The DNA here is from genome assembly GCF_033807575.1 of Cydia pomonella. Lineage (NCBI taxonomy): Eukaryota > Metazoa > Arthropoda > Insecta > Lepidoptera > Tortricidae > Cydia > Cydia pomonella. The sequence goes on along the minus strand of NC_084706.1, from coordinate 23,976,816 downwards.
AAGTCGTGCTTTTCTTGTAAGTTTCATTAAGAAAATATATAAATCAAAACTACTTACTCCAGCAGTCTACAGAAAACGAAACAATTTAATTCTCAAAGACATGTAACAAATCAATTATTGGGCATTGTTTAATAATCATTATTAAAAATATCATAAATTAACATTCACAACAAAAATGTAACACAATACAGCTTAATAAGCTTATTCTTCAATACTTTCAGTCGGTTCCAGTGGATGAGAGTCTTTAACCGTTTCAGAAGCAGTCAGCCCTTCATAAAATGATCTGGCGCTAGCATTAATTAGCGGCAGAAGAAACATAAGGTCTCTTTTTTTTTCATTAGATATTGGCAGCGGACTATTGTAGCAACGAGGTATGTTTTCAGTTTCAAAAATATTGCTGGGCATTGGAGACTTTCCTCGTTTCCTAAGAATGCTTACGTATTTCCACTGATCGCTTTCGTAAGCCTGGAACTGAAATTTAGGAAAATCTTCTCGCGAATATCGAAATATGGCAGTTTCCGAAATATTAAATTTGTTCCTGTCTTCATCAATTTTCCTTTGCACAAACGGCCCCTTAAGTAGGCTTGCGAAATTTAAAAAGAGATCCATATCAATTTCGATCACAGTAAAATAGTGTCGCTTTCCACATGTGCGAACTAATTGATACCAGTCTCTGGGATGGTGTAGGTTTAATTGGGTTTTCTTTTTTTCCTTCTCTATTAGTGCATGATCCACATCACACTCCATATGACTATGTCCAGGTACAAAAAAGTTGTGGGTTATTGTTTGCAGGCTAGGATGGTTACGTATCGCGAGGAGATACATGACCACCATATAAAAGTTTTTGTTTTGGCCATAACAAGAGTCCGAGTAAAATATTAAATGTTTTACACCATCAGGGACATGATTAAGAATGAAATTGTAAACACAAGATGCAATTTCATTGCCTCCCCTACCAGCTATAGCTTCATGCCACATAAAGCAATATGATTTATTAGTGGTGCAATTCCTTATGGTTAGGTTAAATGTCCATAGTTGGCGTTTATAAAATACAGCTCCTGACTTTAAGTACGGCGTCGGTAAACATTGTTGTAAGTCAAAGGCAGCAACTAACGTATCGGAACTTGCAATCGATAGTTCTTTTTCTGAAGTTTTCCTATCATATATAGATTCTGCTTCTTTTACATGGGCTAATTTCAGTTTTTCTTTTGCTATCTTTTCTTCATCTTTACACACTTTTATTTCCATGTCAAGCTTGTCGCATTTTATGCATGTATCCAAGTAAGGTTTCTTAAAAGAAAGATTTTGACTTTTGAATACCCAACTGTATATTGTTTGGCTCACTGGATTTTCTGTCACTTCTTGATAAGCATTGTACATGTCTGCCAAGCATAAATGTGGGGCCAAAAACTTTTTCTTACTTTTAGATCTGCCATAGTGACTTTCAAATGCAGGGAACGATAAAATGTGATTTTTTACAGTTTCTAATCTCTCATCGCTAATTTTTGTAATAGAAGGCTGCTTACCCCTTTCTGAATCAAGTACAAGTCCTTCGCTCACCTTAAGTTTGTCGGTAACAATCTGCACAAACTTTGAAGTTTCGTTAAATGTTTTTAGAAAACAAATTTTGTAACTCTCGGTCTGCAATGTCAAATAATAGGTATTGGCAAATTGCCTTTTTTTTGTTGCGTGTACCTTTTGTGTTTTTTTTTCTTGAATTTGAATTAAATTAGCAATAAATTGAACTCTTCTATTGTATTCTCCTAAACTCCAGTAATTCTTAAACATTTGGTGCCTAAATTCTTCAGGTATATTTTCAGCACAGTTCATCCTACAGTCTCCGAGCATCTGAAATTCTCTTTTTTTGACTTCTTTGCCTGTATTCGTTTTGTATTCCTGGCCCAAATTTCTCCTTCTTTTTCTCTCTTCCCTATCCTTTCTTCGCTCTTTTTTACTTTTTCTTGGTTTACGTTTACGTCCTTCTTTAAGACCAACCCGTTCCCAAAAAGAATTATTTTCTTCCGGATCTGAATCGGGAATAACAACGTTTTCTCTGGCCGGATTGGGATATCTATTTCCCTCTGAATCTGAACTTCCTTCAGTATCAGGAACGTAATCGTTATCGCTACCTGAACTATAGTCTACATAAAAGCACGGCAAGGAGTCTACCAAGCTAAACAGTATATCAACACAGGCCATGTATGATTCATCTGTATCAGTGAAGAAATTGTCTGCGATTTCCTCAATATCTGTTGCATTTTCAAAATTGCCTGGTAGTACATCATCTACAATTTGAAATTCTGGTAAATATTTTGAGCAACCGGGCTTCGGGCTGTCTGGCCGCAGTTTCTCTGGACTAAGTTGTTCTTTTTCGGTGAATAATATGGAATTGTTTTCATTTTTCGTCTCAAGAAGATTGAGCATTCGATTAATGCGGCTTCTGCCAGCCATCCTAAACAAATAAGTTCAATTAAAAAAAACTGACTAAGTTAAGGCTTGAGGTAAGGTAAGGATATTTGTATCATTGTAGGGTGTAAGGTGCATTCAAGTTATTCTGTAAAAAAAACACAGCAGAATATGAGTGATTTTTTAATGATTTTCGGGATCAACCAATTTCCAAATTACCCGAATACACCTTACCAAACAATTGGACACCCATAATACGTAGTAGATACATCAACCATTTTTAAAGTGCAAGCCTTCCCATAGCACCTGAGCTCAAATCGAATGTAGGTATTTTTTATAGACGCAATGAGCACAAACAAACGGTATAAGTACTTACGGCCTTTTGTTGTGTATGTACCTCTGCGTACATTGCATTTAAGCCTCGGAAGGGACGTAGGCAGACAAACGTACATACATTCGACCGAAAACCATAATTCTTTGATATTGCACAGTAGCGAGTGAAGCACAAAGTCGTCAAAGTCATTTTAGGTACCTATTTATTGTTAAAACCGATACAAAATGGCTTTATAGGAACCTATCTATAGCTAAGTAAGGTAAACTAAACTAAGTTGGCCATACAAACATTTCATTCCATAATTATACTAAAAGAAATCAATCGATCACAGTTTTTATTATTAAACGTTACTTAATTTAAGTCCAAATTTGCTTGGTGTAAAAGGGTACATGTAAATCTAAATCCTAAAATGTTACGGTATTATTGCCAGAAGAAACTTAAAAAAATAGGTGAAAAGGGATATAACTCACCCGTATAAATTGTCGTGTCTGCGGCTCGCAAGCGGCGTAAGTACGTCCTTCTCTCAGCACTGCACACAGGCGACTGCACGGCCCGCGGGCGTGCGCGGGGGCATCGCGCTTAAACTTGTATCGTTTTACACGTAAATTTTACTAACTTAAGACGGTATAAGTCAACTTGTACAAACGGTTTTTAAAATTACGTCGTGAATATGGATTTAAGTCAACTTGTTCTCTTATTCATATCATTTTTTTAGTGTAAACTAATTTAAGTAGACTTCGATCCTGTGTCATCGAGAATGCTCAAAAGAAATAAAAGTAGGTATAGCGTTACACACAAAAAAAAAACGAACTTGTAAAACATATCTAAACTCATGCCTTTCTTCACAAAATAATGATATGCTTTTTTTGTTAACAAGAATATATGTTAACATATACCCACCATACCGTGTTAATTTGTGTTAGTTATATCATTTTGCACGTTCGTAACTTTGTTAATCTTTGAGATAACTAAGATCCATTTACACCAACAGACGCGTTTTATTTTTTCAAACATTTTGGTATATATAACTCAATTTAGCCAAAATCGGACTTGTACCCCTTTTCACTAGGGGCACAGATTTGTACACGGTTTAAGGACAATAAAGTCTAACATTGTGCAAACTGCTATTATTTTATTTTATACCTATAGTATAGAGGAGGAATTACAACGCATATGATATTTATTATGATTTACAAGCGTTTTATAGGTTAAAGTGCCGAACCTTTAAGAGGGAAGTCCATACGAAATGAGAAAATGTTTTTCCCCTTTTTTTCAAAATTTGTTTTTTTTTTAAGCGAAACCTATAAACTTAGAATATATTATGCTGAAGTGATCGACATCAAAATCAAAGTGATTTGTTGAGATTAAGTTAGTGGAAAACGTTTTCTCCCGAAACGGAATTTCATAGGAAAATTATCGTTATTTCGCTAGAATTGCAAAGCCATTTTTCCCTCTTCAAGGAAATGCCGGGGCCAATTTAGCTTTTATTTAAAATGTTCGTACTCATATTGTAAAATTGAAAATTTGTACGGTAAATTGAGGAATTCAGGGAACGGGAAAATATGGCCGTTTCATCAGATAATTTTAATTTAAGTGACAATTGTGCTGTCTTGCGTTATCTTTCAAATATTTTACGTGTAAAGAGCAGATTTTTCCTTTTCTTTTTATAAAAGAGAATTCCTTTTTAGGGTTCCGTAGTCAACTAGGAACCCTTATAGTTTCGCCATGTCCGTCTGTCTGTCTGTCTGTCTGTCTGTCTGTCCGAGGCTTTGCTCCGTAGTCGTTAGTGCTAGAAAGCTGAAATTTGGTATGGATATATAAATCAATAAAGCCGACAAAGTCTTACAATAAAATCTAAAAAAAATATTTTTTTAGGGTACCTCCCCTACACGTAAAGTGGGGGTGAAATTTTTTTTTCGCTTCAACCCTAGAGTGTGGGGTATCGTTGGAAAGGTCTTTCAAAACTAATAGGGGTTTTCGAGAAACATTTTTTGATAAAGTGAATATATTCGGAGATAATCGCTCCGAAAGAAAAAAAAAATGTGTCCCCCCTCTAACTTTTGAACCATAGTCCAAAAAATATGAAAAAAATCCTGGAAGTAGAGCTTAAGAAAGACATTAAATGAAAACTATAGCGGACATGATCAGTTTAGCTGTTTTTGAGTTATCGAAAAAAGTTTTCCCTTCATAGTAAAAAGACTTACTTTAAGTAGGTACTGATTATGCAAATTTGCCTATTTTTTAACTCGGGTGAAAGGTACAGTTTCATCGATCCCTTGGTTAATAATTTACTATACTTTAAGCTCCAGTTTAGCTTATTGTGACGGAAGAGTAACTACGGAACCCTACACAGAGCGTGGCCCGACATGCTCTTGGCGGTTATTTTTATCTTTAAAAATGGTCAAGCCTTAGGTAATATAAAATTGTGATAGAATCGTTAAAAATATTTGGTTGACACTTGGAATTTTTTGCTCGTTTTATGATGAAAACGCTCTAATAACAATAATTTTGGCTTGTTCGATAAAATTTAAGATATTCATTTTATTCTGACGGTAGCCTCTTCTTCCACGTTTTTGACGTCGTTTTGCCGTTTCCCTGTATTTTAGAGACAGTTTTTAGCGAAAAATAAGATAACGATTCGGCAACGCGCATGTAACTCCTCTGGAGTTGCAGGCGTACATAGGCTACGGAGACTGCTTACCAACAGGCGGGCCGTATGCTTGTTTGCCACCGGCGTAGAATAAAAAAAACGTATGTACGTCCTAAATCCTGTTGTTGTGGGGGATTTAAGTGTTCACGGCCAAAGTGGAAAGAATTATGCTACTATGTGACATATACTGATTTTCTCATCACTTATGACGAAATAATTTTTCACCACACCAGCAGGTAAAGGGTCTCTTGGTATTTCAAAAACTGATAAGAAAGTTGCATTTTATTCACATGTGTGGCAAAATAATCAAATGCAAATTTCGAGTTGTTTCCTTAAGTAGACTTGTAAATGAGAAACATTTGTTTAAAAGCAAAAGAATATTGACATTACCCCCCATGTACATATATGAAATTTGAGTTTTTGTTAGAAAACACCCAAAAATATTGACCCGATGACATCAAAACGAGGTGCTTATAAATAGGAACCAACTTTTCATGCCGAAAACGAATTGCATTACAAATTTTAAGGAACTGCCATTTTTAGTTTATTTAAAAGAAAATTTGTATACAAAACTTTGAAAATACCTATTATTCTGATGAGTTTTTGGAAAATTGAAATTTATGAGCATAGAGAGAAATTATTTATTATTAGATTAATCTTTTAAACTTATTAATATTATGTAGTAGGACATTAATTAGTGAGTTAATTTTAGATTTTAATTTTTGTGACATTATATAAAATTGTGTCATACACTTTATAAGAATGCATGTATGTACATATTTTGTTATATAACAATTAAGTATTTAATATTTGTACGCCATATTATGATAAAATAAGGAATGACGTTGAAACTTTGCCCAACTAATTGTACCCTTATTTAAGCAAATAAATAAATAAAAAGTAAAAAATATTTAATAATATCAATTTCGAATCGATTTTATTTGATATTTTGCAGTTAGTATTTTCCTTGAGTTAGTGTGGTGGAAAATTTTGTGTTTCACTCGGTGGTAAAGTTTGTTTATCCCTCGTGCCTTGAAACCTTCGCAACGCTCTAAATTCTATTTTCGATTTTGGAATCTTTCGCTTGCTCGGCTATCAATATTAGCACGAGGGGTCAAAAAACAACCTTGGCCCCTTGTAAAACAAATAACTTCTGTTTCAAAAGAATGTAAGCTAAAAAAATAGTACGAGTATGCACATAATCTATTGTAAAGAAATTGTAGTCAAATCCTGGCTCGTACCAATGAGTTTTTCGGAACTTATGTACGAAATATCATTTGATATTTACCACTAGCTTTTCGGTGAAGGAAAATATCGTGAGGAAACCTACATGCATCTGCGAAGAAATTCAAAGGTGTATGTGAAGTCCCCAATCCGCATTGGGCTAGCGTGGGGACTATAGCCCGAGCCCTCTCGCGCATGAGAGGAGGCCTGTGCCCAGCAATGGAACATATATAGGCTGAATTATTATTATTATATATGTTCATTATGATATTTTATACTGACAATAATATGATCCAGAACAGAAAAGTGCCACTTTGATCCCACCTGGGTGCTTAGCCAACGTGGCAATTGGTAAGACACTCAGCACACGGCACGTAAGTGTAAGCGTTGCGTAAGCGTATCGTCAAAACGTTATAAGTACGAGACGCGTAGAAATCGTAGAATTCTAGAAGAAACGCGAGAACGCATAGAACACCAAGCGGCGCGTAAGCGTAATCGCTTTATAAGTGAAATTTAATTAGTTAAAATCATGTAGTCGCTGGACTCGCTGGCGTCAGATGTCATCGACGGACAGTGTTGGTTGAAATTTTAATGCAAATGACCCTTAACCATTACAAATTGAACCGTAAACAGTAACCGTCCGTTACGCTTTACGGTTCAATTTATAGTGGGTAATTGTTAATTGCAATTAACGTTCGGCCAATACTGTCGGCGGATGTATCTACGATCTTACTTTCTCGTCGGATGATGATTTTATTGTTGTTTGATATATGTATATATATGTCAGAATTTTGTTTTTTACGCGTGTATACGCTACGCCTGTCGTAATGACGACAGAAATCTCATACGCTACGCTACGACGACGCTTCGTGTGCGGACTTGTTTGAAGTTGTACGTGCACGTAGCGCTCTCGTTCTACGCGCGTATTACGATACGCTTACGCGTCTCTTGCGCTTACGCGCCGTGTGCTGAGGGCCTAACGCTTCGTATCATAGCATAGTCATCTCTCTCTAACATTCCGTCCGCGGCCTAAGTGAAGGTACGCTCTTTTCTGCATGACATGTGTCCCCATTAGAAATTCAACGCCATTAAGTTATCATCATCATCTCTATAGTTAGTGGTATAATTTGCTTCACCTTGAATTGTGCCGGATGATACGTAAAATATTGATTTTTTCATTCACGGGATTTTACCGAGTTTAATATGTAATATATGGGCTAGTAGTAACAATTTGTACACACGCAAACAACTGGGCACAACAATACAATACAATACAACAAGTTATACAATGCAATCGGCCGAATTTCACCTATTATTTTTATTATTTATTAATTCATAGAACAATATTTACATTGTGTTTGAATTATAATTATTATAAAATTACATAAAACTACATGAACAAAAACAACAAACATGCAACTAATATTAAAATTAAGACATAAAAACACGAAAACTAACAAAATGGGAATTAAGATTTAATTACAATATAAATGTATGATATCAAATTTTAAATTTAGTAATTAATAACGCTATTATAATTTTATATGTTAAAATTTAGTTCATTCACAAATTCCTCTACCGAATAGTAGCACTTCTCTAGCAAGAAAGACTAACTTATTTTTGCAAATTAGGCTATTTGTGAGTGACTTTAACTCAACAGGTAACTTATTAAATAGTACAGTAGCCTGGTACCCTGCCGCGTGCTTAAAATATACATAAAAACGGAGTTACGTTTTTATTTTAAACCTACAATGACAGGAGGTATATCTATGCCTGTAATTAGTTTATATATAGCTCCAGCTTATAAAATATATAGAATAGTGCAAAAACAAGTTTTGATTGAAAATTTATAGTATATTGTTATGAAAAATAATAATAATAATAAAAAAAAACTTAAATTCGCAGTATTTTTTTAATTATGGTATCTGAAGCTACATAAACTATTTACTTACATGCGCAGATATCTCTTATCCTAATGGAACCTATTATAAGGTAGTTTATAATTTAGTTTTATAAGTGTCTTGTAACTAACAATCTATGGATCTGAGGAATCTGAAAATAAATATATATCTGTATTTTTTATTTATTTTAAATACCCTTACCAGAATTTGAACCAGGGACTTCCTGCGGCAGGTTTACTAAAAACTTATAAAGTAGTTATTCGTTAGTCTTCTAGATAAGGGACAAAACAATATGTGATATAATTTGAAGAAATATATACCTCATCGATCCATTCGGCTATGTCTATTTCAAAAACGATTACTACCTAGATACGAGTATAATTTAATTATGTAAATAAATATCCCTTTGTTTTGAATTTCAATAAATACTTTGTATTTAAATGACAATGACAAATACAATATTCACAAGTATTTTTCACATTTTTTTTTCTTTTGTTTTATTTGTAAAAACAAACAAATTGTTTACATTTATATTAATATATTGCAGCCTTCAGAAAGCATAATTCTTCCAAATCATATGTAAATAATTATAAAAAATATGTTGTCAATTACACTACTTTTACTTATCAATAGGTACTAATACTAATAAAATACCTAGTCATTAAGATCTCAGCTCAAACTGATTCAAAGGAAACGTTCTTAGAACCGTAAAAAAAATATTAGGTATAACTTAGCTTATAAGAGAAAATAATAATTAATTTAATTAATTTATTTATTTAATTAATTAATTTTTGGCTTGAACGTTTATAAATTTCTCCTGCATTTATGCAGTAGTATTGTGTTAAAACTTATAAAAGGACCATGATTTTATATTATGTACTTACTGTTACTGTTGTGTGTGTGTGTTGGCTTACTGTTTACACTATAATATATTCTAATATTCCGGCCAACCGAATGACATAAATGAATCGTACATTTTATTTAATATTAGTGTAAATAATAAACTCCTACGAACTAAATATTCTAAGGTGAAAAAAAAACTATTTCTCACCAACACTTACGACTTAGACAAGCATTAAAAACAGCCGAAACTCAAATAAAAGCCTCTTACATCACACAGGTACCTTTTTCCGAAAACACCTCAAAGTCCGAACATGGCATACTAGTGAAAAGTTTCGATTTGTTAGAAGTGTCGGCGGGCGCGCGTGTTCACCGCGCGGCGTTCGGCGGAAGACTGAAGCTCGGGCCGTAGTCGCAGTCGTAAATGCGATCAGTCGCTGTTTTGTTTTTCAGTCGACTGTTAGACAGTTCGAGATTTACGTGCGCTGTTAACGCAGAATTCTTGGGAACTAATTTAAAATTTAAAAATCTAATTAAAAAAATTCAAATCTTGCCATTGCGAATTAAAATGATATAATTTAGTTAACATGCATGTCTGACAAAACTGATAATGATTCTGATATCATTCTGATGTCAGTGAACGTTTGAATTGCCCTGAAAACTGCAGTCGCAAATGCAAAATCAGTCGCTGTTTTATTGTTCACCGAGTTTCAGACAGTTTGAGATTAATGTGCTCTGTTAGTCTGTGCCAAAATGTATTGGTTTCCCCTATATTCTACGACTCTTCTGTTTCCATACAGAATATAGTGCAGAATCTTAGATGGGTACTAAAATATTAGTCCAATTGCAAGGCCAGGGCCTAATTTATTTTTCGCAGCGGGAATAATGGAGGCCTTTGAGCCGGGAACGATTCTGGGTAGGTTATTTTACGGTTATTTAAATAACGGTTTATCGAACGAAACCTAAATTAAAAGGTTTTCTGGCTAGTACATGATAACGGTTGCGAACTTTAGCCGGTTTTCGAGCTTTGCTGTCTCCTGCAGTATTTTCGGCCCGAAACGACTTCAAACCTTCAAAAAAAGATCTTAAAGGCCGGTAACGCATGCAAACCCTAATTTCTGCTGCAAATTACAAATGTGGCAGCAATTTCCCGCCGCATTATTTGTTGCAGCAGTACTTAGTAGTTTAACGACCAGTCTTGCCTAGTGGGTAGTTGCCCTGCCTAAGAAGCCGATAGTCCTGGGTTCGAATCCCGGTAAGGGCATTTATTTGTCTGATGAGCACAGATATTTGTTCCTGAGTCATGGATGTTTTAGTAAGTAGTCATGGGTGTGTGGTCTGTCTGTAATCAAATCTTCAAGTTAAATTGACCCACTTCCCGGTTTCCAATGAAGCTGAAAATTTGCATAGACATAAGTCAGGTGATAATGCAATATTATGGTACCATCGAGCTGATCTGATGATGGAGACAGGAGGTAGCCACAGGAACTCTGTGATAAAACATCGCAACCTAATTGTGTTTGGGGTTTTTAGAATTGTCTCGATGAGTATTAGTTGCCTGTGGAAAGACAGATACAGTCAGCGATAATAGCTTGTACCAAAAATGAAATTGATGCCAAAATCTTTTTATATATTTAAGTATTAGTTATATAATAATATATGTCTTTGTCTGAGTATCCACAACACAAGCCGTCTTGAGCTTGCAATTTGTGTAAGAATGTCCCTATAATATTTATTTATTTGTATCCGAACACTCGTTAAGGGATGGGAATTACACCAGGGTACCGTTTGACAGGTGTGAGGTACGCGCGCAACGTGGATGTGGGTCGGGCAAAAACATGTTTGCTTTTTACATATAATTTGTTGGACATTTAGAGCACGCACCGGTTTCCGCTATTTTATTTTTAGAAGTTTTTCATTACGACGAAAGTGGGGTGCGAAATCGCTTTTTCGTATAAACGTAGTCCTCATTTTCCTCTCTGGACGCTGTGTAAGATGGCGTCACTTTTTCATATTTAACAAATGTAACACATATCAGTGAAAGAATAAGGATCAAAGTCAAATGGCGTTCTAAAAGTATTAATAACGTATCCAATGATGGCCGTAAATTTACTGTGGCTGCAAATATTTCTTTGACACCACCTTTCATCTCTTTTTCCACCTCTATTTCAAATTCTCTTTTTCGTGTGTAAAGTGGGTATTAAGGTACCGTTCGGATTCAGACTACACCAGCAGTATTGCTGCAGTATTATGAATGCATTGCTGCTGCATTTTTTTTTATGACACAGGAGGCTAACGAGCAGACGGATCACCTGATGGTAAGCGATTACCGCCGCCCATGGACACCTGCAACACCAGAGGGATTGTAAGTGCGTTGCCGGCCTTTAAGATGGGGGGTACGCTGTTTTCTTTTGGGTTTGAAGGTCGTATCGATCCGGAAATACCGCAGGCGATAGTTTATTCCACAGTTCAGCTGTGCGTGGCAGGAAGTTTCTAGAGAAACGCACAGATGAAGACTGCCAACCATCTAAGTGGTAATGGATGCATAGGTATGTCAAAAATCTGAGCAGCAATATCAAGTGTGACATTTGCGGCAGTAAAATCACGCTATAGTAATGCTGCTGACTGCATTCCCGAGTGAAACGTCAAATAAGGTCATCGACATGTTTTTATTAAATTTGACGTTTTTTGCAGTAATGCAGCTGACTGCATTAGTATGCTGCATCAGTAAGTAAGTGAAGCATCTGGTTGAAACAACTATTGACCGAAGATCTGTCGGCTTCCTTGCACAACGAGGAAATGCCGCCAGCATCCTTGATACTATTTTAGATTTAAGCTAGTTTATTAATTTATTTTAATATTTGTACCTCTGTATATATGCAGCCTGGGCGTGCGTGACATCGCCGACAAAATGCAGGATAGTTCACTGCGTTGGTATGGCCACGTAAGGACGAGACCACCGGACTACGTTGAAAATTTGGCACTACGACTTTCCATCCCCGGTAAAAGAGGCAGAGGTAAACCGAAGACAAGATGGAAGGACGTAGTGCTAAAAGATATGATTGAGTGCCGTGTATCCGAAAACAACGACAAGGATAGGGCGCAGTGGAAGAGAAAGACACGGAAAGCTGACCCCTTCACCATGTGGGATATATAGCTTGGAAGACAGATAGATACTTCTGTATATAACTATTATGTATATAAATCTTTTTAAGAATTAAAAAAAGTAAGTAAATACTTTATTGTACGAAAACAATAAGAAATATTGGTTACATTGGTTGGATTGGATTGGATTGGATTTATTTATTTATTTTATTTACATGGAGAACCAACAGCTATAACTATGCTAATAACAACATAAATAGTGACACAGAGCCAATTATAGGATCTCACATATAGCAACATCTTAATATTTAACATTAAGTTAAATAACACGCACTATTTTACATAGGCACATGTTCACTGTATTTAAAATAAGTTACACCATGCTTGAAATGAAATAAAGCACCAGAATATTACTAGAAATTATGTAGTACAAAGACGAAATTATACGTAAAAGAGATAATGCCGCTGCACTTGCAGCGTATTTTTTCTAAGCTTGTGTGCTCGTTAAAAGATCGGAATTACTGGGACACCTTACAGGGACAGGATACTGTTTGACAGTTGTGAGGAAATTGAGGAAACCCGCGCAACGCGGATGTGGGTCGGACAAAAACGTCTTTGCTTTATATATAGGTATAATTTGATGGACATTTTTAGGAGGCCGTGGTTTCCGCCATTTTATTTTTAGAAGGCATTAAGGTGTGATACAATCTTTGTGCTGTAAAACATGGTGAGAGGAAGTTAGTAACGTGGGTATTGGTAATTAAAAACACAAATCAAATTATTTGTTAAAAATAATTCGTTTTGTTTCCTAAGTTACGTATAGATGGCAGCACCAATCTCTCTCGCTATACGAGTATCGTAATTCCGTAAGCAATTCGTATAGGAGATCCAAGTATGTTTGCTGGCCCTTAGAGTTGCTCACGGTGGACGCCTAGTCTTACTAAGATGGCCTATAGTCGACAAATCGGGTCCAGTTCCGCCGTAACGAGGTAGCCTAGGGGTTCATGACCTTAGCTCGGTCAAAGATAAAGTCTAAGAAAAATACGTGCCTAGAAAAATCAAGAAAAATGTATGCTCGAATAGATGGCGATATATCTTTAGCCTATACATGGGTGGCGACACCGTTTGATATTTAACACATATCAGTGAAAGAACATGGTTCAAATAGCCTATGTCATTCTAAGAGGTATAGTCCTGTATCGAAAGATGGCAGTTTTAATTGACTACAAAATTTACTTTGACAGTACCTGAGCCTCTATACTCAATTCTCGTAAGCCTAGATAGCTAAAGACGTCGATTGTAATCCGGCCTTCACCACAGGAGGGCTTTGTCACTTTCTTTAATTTATGATATCACATCTACTTTGGTTCAAATATCTCGGTTCAGGTATGACTGTTAGTTATTTGAAAGTGGTAATTTAGTTGGAAGAGTATTTATTATCTAAGTAATGTGGAATTACTAAGGCAAAATATGTATATAAATCAAAATAAAAAAATTGGGAATAACCAATACGTATATCAGGGATCGGAACCGGTTTTTTGCAAAAACATCGAAATAACCATATATTTCGGTTTATTTTATACTCTAAATGTAGGACTCAGTTGTGTTTTCAGATAACAACTTCGTATTATTAGATTGCCTAATTAGAAATGAATTAATTAACAAAGAACGAAAAAATACCTTTTTCGTTCCCATACAAAAAATACCGGTTTCCGATCCCTGACGTATATTGAATTTGTAACCCTTGTTATTTATTTATTTATAGTATGGAACATTTATATTTAACTAGAAATTTTAAAATTATCCACGGCTTTCTCAGTCAAGGTCTTGAGCTCTTCGATGTTGTCACCGAATTTGGTGTTGGGGTATTTTAACACCATGTGACGGATTGTTTGTTTCGGTTTTCCACATCCGCATTTTCCGCCGCCGATTCACATCATCCCTATTTATTCCTGTGGTATGCGGCACCCATGACAGTTCTGTACCCCTAGTGTAATTAATTCGATAGCGAAACGTGACGTACGCGTTTGCGTTAGGTCTCATTTTGTATGGGATTTTGAGTGTCCAAAACGTCCCGCTTGACGCGCTGTTTCTAAATCCCATACAAAATGACACTTAACGCAAACGCGTACGTCACGTTTCGCTATCGAATTAATTTACACTAGGGGTACAGAACAAGGCTTGGAACCGGTTGACAAAATACCGGTTTATTTCGTTTTCCTCTGAACTTTTATAATAACGCGAACCTTTTAAAAACTTTATTGTAACCCTAAAAACCGGTTTATTTTACGAGCAGCGAAACGGCTGGCTGGCCTTGTGGTGTGCCACGTAAATATAGACACCGACATGAATAAATAGGTTTTTATTGCTCTATACCGATTAATTTGACAAGAACTGTTCTCATAGAAACTGGTTTAAAGTAACGGTTTTTCGAGCGAAACCGAAATTAAAAGGCGCCAAGTACATGATAACGGTTTGGAAATTTAACAGGTTTCGAAGCCTTGGTTCTTAAGCGGTTCAGCAGCCTCCAGACACGTCGTTGGGTAGTGAAACCTGGACTACGGGACTATATACTAGTTGGATTGGGTGATTTTACTTTATTTTATGGTATCAGTGTACCTACAGTAAAATCACCCAATCTAGGTACACTGGTACATACAGTAAAAAATCACCCAATCTCACCTACTTATGTAAAAGTACGAGTAATAGGTACACTTTCTTGAAGCAGTTTTTTGCTAAATTTCTTTTTGTTAGTAAGAAAATTATGCCAGAAACTTTCCCCGTGTCTTAATGATCGTTCGAGCGCACTGCATCCAAAGTTACCGAGGGTTTTCCTTATCATATTTATTACATATTATTTTCCTTTTCACGGGAAATTGCTTCTTGTATCGAAAAACAATATATGACGCTTTGTTTCATTTTGGTTGGATATATTATACTCATGGCGGCCAATTCTGTTTTTACAATTTGATCTTATTTCCTACGTTTCTTACGCACAAGAGGTGTGAGTGAGATATTTATACTTAATTAATCATAATCATACTACTTTATTGCGACCAAAGTAATATAGATGTTACACAATATTATAAATAGTTTCCTATGGGCCCCGTTTCAAAGCAGGGACTTATGTACATATTAACACTTTAATATTATATAATTGCAAAATAATCTTTAAAGTGTTATAATTAAAAAAAAATTTTTTTGAAACAAATATTATAGTTCAAATCATCCGTAAAATTCATCAATTATAAGTTAAATATCAATAAATCTTTTCCATAATTCTTTATAAATTTTAGACCGACCAAAAATAACAAAACAAATGCAGACTAAAAATGAATTATTAAATGTGATGTCGAAATCGTTATCTCTATAAAAGTCGTCAACTGAATAACTACTTACTACTTACATACTTTATGAGACGACTCCTGTAGCCTTAACACGACTGTCTTATCAGTGTCAAACTGACATATTTCCTAACGTCTGCGAAACTTTCTATACATCTCGCTCGCAGTAATATGCCAGGACGAGCAAAATGCATAGAAAGTAATTTACGCAAAGTAGCTACTGTATGTAATTGCATGATTTCTATTTTTTTTCATTTAATGCATGTTAATTATAAGATGTTATGTTTTGAAAAGATGTGTCCCGCCGAGTTTCTTTCCGCTCCATATTGGGATACCCTCCTGCAATCGAGGGGGGATTTAAATCTTCTCGGGTCAGAGGTGTAGGGTTAGAGCCGGTGTAGCTTTATTTGACGTTCATAAGCGCATTGTAATATGCCTACTATCTTTATCCTTATCGCATACACCAGCGAATACGTCAGTGTCAAAGTCATGGTAGATGCACTGATTGCATTTCGTGAGGATCAACCAGCGTTAACGTACCGTTCGGATTCCAAATACACCAGCATCACTGCTGCAATAAGATACAGACAGACATAGATTTTGACTTGTACGGGGCACGGGCCTCCTCTCATGCGCGAGAGGGTTCAGGTAATCCCTACGTTGGCCCAATGCAAGTTGGGGACTTCACAAAGGTACATCTTTGAATTTCTTTGCGGATGTATGCAGGTTTCCACACGATACTTTCCTTCCCTGAAAGGTAAAAATCAAATGATATTCCCTGCATAAGTTCCGAAAAGATATTGGTACAAGCCAGGATTTGAACCCGCAACTTCCCCAATAAAATTCGGCCGTCAGATCCATTCGGGTAATACCACTTTGCCGCAGTATAGGATGAAAACCATATAAAATTGTTAACATAACTTAATTCAATAACATTTGCATGTATATTAATATTTTTGTTTATTATTATTGCTGTTTCAATGGATTCATCACGCTTGATTATTAAGATAAATTGATTCACAGCGCATGAAATGAAATGTATGCAATACATTGAAAAACGGGGTCAAATATTTTAGCGCTTTCAATTATTCAAAATCAACAAACATGAAAATGTGAGTGTGAAATTGTGAATGTATTGTTCGTGCTATCAAGGCTTGGAACTGGTTTTTAAAATACCGGTAAATACCGGTTTATTTTGGTGTTTCTCCGAACTTTGAAAAAACGTTTTCCGAGTCTTGCGTGCTATCTTTAGAGGCGCACAAACCGGCCGCCTAAAAGCCGCTCCCATACAATTGAAATTACACCAGTGCATGCAGTGGGGAGACACTAGAGCGTTCGGGCATTCTCGGCTCCGTTCGGCATTGCTCCGAGCAATTATTAGTGTCACTTGACGACCCTTTGCGTGCACAACCACAGATAAGATAATGACTTGAATTTTGACAACCCTAAATAGTCGAAAGGGATAGTGCCATAAATTAGAAAGAGACAGCATGATTTGTCCCTGAATCGCTGTCAAACTTCGAATATGTAGGATGTGTCGTTTCTGTACAGTAGTACTATAGTATAACATTTTATTTACAATAACAATGTACATAGAGGATATATACGGAGGATTACTATAACTAGCTTAAATCTAAAATAGGCCCTTGAGGCATTGTATTAAGGATGCTGGCGGCATTTCCTCGTTAAATTTACTATTATTTATTCTGTGTTTAAATTTGATGAAACTTGGCATGAGCATTGACATAACATATACCTAGTTTTCGTTGCTATAAAATGGAATAAAAAAATACATACAAAACTTTAAATTAAATTTAATTATATATTTTATTAATAACAATTGTTACATGTCGAGGTATAGTTGTTAGCTTTGTAGCTGGCCCCCAACGGCTTATCCTTTGTATATTGTTAACTAAAACCGCGCGTGCCACTACCTGCAAAAAAAGGACCGGGTAACTTAAACCGGTTATTTAATTACAATTCCTATGGTAATTGAAATAAGATTCAAAATGAACAAATGGGAAAATAATTTGCGATTTCATGTGTGGTCCCTATACGGTTACTGAGTGCCGGCGAGTCGAACGCTAAATTGACTGCTTCGTCTAAAATGTGTCCTCGATATGCGGAACAAAGGCGCGTTATCGGAGAGCGCACCTACACTGGTAGTTTGAGCGTTGGACTAGCCCGCGCTCAGGTGCCAATTAGAAATTATACGACCCTTTTTTTGCAGGTAGTAGCACGCACCGTTTTAGTAACAATAGACAAAAGATTAGCCGCTCCGGGCCAGCTTCAAATCGAACGGCTATAGAGAGTATTGAATAGTGTAAATATCAATTACAATAATCTTACAAATAAAATTAATGCAATTACAATTACTCATATCAAATGTAAATTATATTCATATACTCACAAATATTTTACTATCTCACAATATATAATTATTTACCATTTAAATAACAATTGGTAGACTAAAAAACTCTCTTTATAAATGAATTGAGTCCTATGTCAACCACTTCTTCAGCCTAACCTTAAATATCGCGGTGGGACATGCATTTCTTACCGAGTTAGGCTGGCATTTGGAAATTCAGGGGCCAAATTTACCAAGGCTCAGAAACCGGTTAAATTTCCAAACCGTCATCATGTACTTGGGGAAAACATCTATCAATTGCAACATTTACAACACACTTGGCCGGTATTTTGAAGAAGCTATAGATAGCCCAAACTTTCATCATAATATCTATATAATATAGCTTCGATCGCGCCACTACGTGCATTTCAACTCTTTTGTGGTGCGCGCGCCGCGTCCGCTGCAGGGGCTCATCGAATGCCCGACTTCTGGCCGAAGGGTGTCGTGTTTCGGAGGTTCCGGGGCAAACTGCCGAATCCGACACAAGAGCAGCCGATTCAACGGAGCCACGCCGTTTTGTCGCCTAAATAGTGTTTAGTTGTAATTTTATAAAATGTATATGTATGTTAGTCTGTAAGGTATTTGTAATATTGACCTTGTTGCCTGAATCAAATTTTTAAATAAAATAAATAAATAATATATATTAAACAATATCAGTTAAAAGTAAAAATAATTTTTAAAATAGGTCACGATTAGAAATGTACAAATTGCGGAAACTTTCTCAGAAGTTTCTGAGCTTACAGCGAGAATTTAAAAAAGTTTCCAATCAGAAAGATTCCTGTGGGAATTAAAAAAGTATTATTAATAATAATAACACATACCTAATAATACGATAGGCAGAAAGAATAGAGTCAGACCAAGCTAACTCGGCGGTGATTTTGACAGCACAGACTGTGCAAGTATTATTTTAAACGTCAAACTTCTATGAAATTATAACGTTTAGAATAAGACTTGCACAGTTTGTGCTACCAAAATCACTGCCAAGTTAGCTTGGTCTGAATCTGTCTAATAAATCCTGTATTTATGTATTAAGGTCTTGGCATGTTTTCAGTGTTGAGTAAATTTAAATTTCTGAGAACTTTTCGATAGAAATTTGGTGATTTTGGTAACGTTTTGGTACAATGATAGTAAAGATCGCTGATTAAAAAATAATTTTCACCAAAAATACGTGCAGCAAAGTCTTTATTATCGATCCCTCAAATAACTTTCCCTCGTGTGTTTAAATTGAACACACTTCGGTGCCTTATGCATTATCTAGGAGCAAATGCTTTGGTTTAGCCTCAAACGAAGCTCTCACGTGCAAAAAGGAACCTTACACCTTTAGTATAGGGCATGAAATCGGGTGGCTAGGTGTCAATTATGTTTAGACGGTATTCTAGAAAAGGCTTCCTCGTATATTGAATAATTGATGAATTTTGTTTGTTTGGTTACCTTTAACTCTTTTGAAACCAATGTTTGGGTAATATTTGACTGACTTAAATCAGGATTATCGTTGAACAATATATTCTCCGAGATGACGGTCGGATTTTGAAGACCCTTCTAAATCTTCAAATACAAAAGAATTCGGTTTTCTTAAATAACACATGAATGTGGTTTTAAAATACCGGTTTATTTCGATTTCCTCCGAACTTTTATGTGAATGCGAACGCTTTAAGAACTTTATTGTTACCTAAAAAAACCGGTATATTCGACGAGCGACGCAACGGCCGGTCGGCTTGGTAGTGTACCACGTAAACATAGACACCGACATTTTTATTGTTCTAAACCGGTTAATTCGACATGAACTGTTCTCAATTAATACGGTTTTAAAATAACGGTTTTTCGAGCGAAACCGAAATCAAAAGTTATGCGCCAAGTACATGATAACGGTTTGGAAATTTAACCGGTTTCCGAGCCTTGCTTGGAACACTATTTGCTAGTGCCACTGCATAACTTCGTAATTATAGCGCGAGTTAGGGATGCGATGCGACCATCGCAATGGGGTAAGTTGGGAAAATGTATGCGGTAAGACTTGGGTTGGTAATTTCGGATTAGTTTGCCTTGATCAGCAATCTGTCCACCTTTTCGCTCATCTTTATAGCTCCTCTTCCACCTGATCGCTCCCCGCCACCTTGGTTCCACTTTGCTATCTCTAACTCCTTCGTAGGTGGTTGTGAGGTGGAGATTCCCACAATTTTATGCTTATCGTTAAAATTATGAAATTAAACTGTGATAATATATGTATGTATATATATATGTATGTATATGTATTTATATATCTTTTTTATTTATATTTGTATATGATATATTGTTTAGTTTTGTATTTATTCTGTGCTAGACTTCTTTTATTGCATCTGGAACACCTACTGCCATAACATTTTGTTTTTTTTTAATTTCGCTACCTAAAGACGCGATAAGACCGCGTGTTGTTTACCTCTTCTTTATCTGTTGTATTATTTGTACAGATTTTTGAGAAGTTTTTACTATTAAATTGATGCATTATTGCTCGAATATGCAAGAGTGATAGAGAGGCAGATAACGAAATTTCTATTCTCGTTTTTCGTGGTTAGCCCTCAGAATGTAGTGATGGCGCCCTCTACGCAGAATTTTGCGTTATATCCCCTACTGAAAGCCGGTTTCTAGCTGACTGACACATCATTAAAAAAGTAAATTCCATACGGCCGGAATATTTTTTACTTATGTATAAAAATCATCGTGACACATGTAAAAATAATTGTTTATCAAGGTTCGAATGTCTGTTTTGTCCCTACTTACCCCATTTTACGATATCATATTTATCAAATAAGTTTTCATTTGTATCTGTTCCAATATGAAATTCCAGCCTAACAATAGAACATATTAATTCTAGTTTTACTTGTTCGAAATCATTCGACTATTAATAGGAGAACTTGTTTGAGTTTGTATCAAATTAAATCCCTCGTTATTCGTCCTCCACCTACGCGATATTCGATGTTACTTTGTTTTCGTAGTAACTTGTACTACATTAAAAAGCCACCACATTATTTGATTTCTCATGTATGTGGTGATCGTTAAAAACTTTAACTTCCATTTTCATGATATATCTTAAGGTGACTTTCGGATATCAACTGCAGCTGCATTACTGTTGCGGCGTCGTTGTTACCGACGTTGTATTAGGCAATTGTGTACTATTTTTTTACTACGTCGGTGGCAAACAAGCATACCGCCCCAGGTGGCCCGCCTGATGGTAAGCAGTCTCCGTAGTCTGTGTACGCCTGCAACTCCAGAGGAGTTACATGCGCGTTGACAACCCTAGCACCCCCCTCACCGGCAGGAACACAACACTATGAGTAGTACTTGACACATGTTGAATATTATAACAAAATTTAGCGAAATGGATATGTTGAGAGTAGAAAAAAAACAAGGCTGCAGTCTCAAAAAAAAAATTCTTATTTTTACTTTTAAAGAGAAAAAAGAAAATGGTACTATTCGATTCCTTACATTGTATTGAAAAAGAAATTGTATAACAACTATATCCATAAACGCAATATTTCAGGGTAAAAATAGCAATTTTCTTTATCTTCCTTACATTTGTAGGATAAACTAATGTCGTGTGACTTCACATTACAATATCATTTTGTTAGAGGCGTTTCAATCGTCGAGTGCCAGCGTCAGAATATAACTCTCATTTCTGACCTTTATTTTGCTTAAATACCATGAGTCCCATATATACATTTGATCCTCAGGAAAATCAAGATCGATTGACATTATATCCAAAAAACTGTCAAGTAGCCAATTTCCTTAATGAGTGGCGTACGCCACCGCATTACTGCCGCGATTATGACGTTAGTTCCGTCTCTCATTTTATCAAGGCAACTGACAGATACAGCGGCGGCAACATCGACGCCGCAACAGTAATGCAGTTACAATTGATATCCGAACGTTACCCTCAGGCTGCCGTTCAACTGAGGCGGAGATAGGTGGAGATGAGAGGAATGAATGAAAGTTTATTCACAAGAACATGGTACATTAGATATCATGAAGGGATCCCCGAATTAGTAACCAGTTCTCCGACGCAAGCACCTGCACGCTGTCAGCTTCGACGTGGACCTCTACGTCGGGTCTCGTATAAGTAGTAGAACCGCTCGTGTAGCACCTTACTCTCCCATGCCGCCTTGCGATCCGCGGTACTTAGTACCATAGGTATGCGCCAGTTCTCGTTTGCCAAGGAGAGCTGCGTGAGGTTCCTGTCTACTATCACTACATCACGATGTTAAGGAAACCACACTCGTTGTTAAGGAAATAATTCCTGAGAGTGCACACCTCGCGGTTATGGAGATCTTTGTCGTTTAGGAAGCCTCTATCTCCACAGTTCCGTGGGTTGTTCAATCTCGTTACTGACGAGCGTGGGTCCAGCATACAGTGTGGTGAGCAAATAGCAAGACTGTCCGATCCAGGGCATCCAGCTTGGTCTAAGCCCACCTTAGTATGCGAGTAGGGGTATTACCCAGGCGTTGAAGGCGCACACTTTGTTGCCTCCTGACAAAAGACTGTTAAGGACTTTTGTGAGCCAACTGAAAAACCGCTCCTTCACAGTCTGCCTCATTATTATTATTATTATTGTAAGTATGTTAGTTTCTGAGGTTTGTTATCTATGGGCATTAGTTGCCTCAAAATATATTTTTTAATAATAACATCACGCCGCCAGTAAGTACGCAGGATAAACCTCATCAAAATGTCTTGACCAGTAATATCATAACAATTAGCTTAAACAACGCAAGTTAATTAGCTTAAGCAACCAATATAAGAGCTCCCTCCGATTACTATTATACTTATAGACCTAGAGCTCACGTTAAACTGGCTTTGACCTAGCAACGGGAGTCAATAAATAGCGTGTTAATTATTCTTAAAGCAATTCTGAACAATAAAGAGGTTTTTTTGTAAATTGTGTTGTCAATCTTGTCATCCGTCTTGCTTAAGGGTAAACATTACTTCGTCGTATCTCGGAACAATATTTTTTTAATACAGGCGCAAACTTTTTTTTATACCACGTCGGTGGCAAGCAAGTATACGGCCCGCCTGGTGGTAAGTAGTAGCACATACGTTTTTTACATAAGAAAATATGGTGTACGTGAACTCGATCACATTCTCTCTTTATCGCACCAATTCATGCCTAGGGTTTTGTTTTTTTTATACCACGTCGGTGGCAAACAAGCATTCTGCCCGCCTGATGGTAAGCAGTTACCGTAGCCTATGGACGCCTGCAGCTTCAGCTCCGTGCCCATTGTATTTACCAGCCGCCTGAGATAACCAGCTGAATTATAATACCCTTCAAAACATAACCCGTTCTACGCTGCGTAAAACCGAGGTAAAATAATAAGGGTGAAATAAAACATTTCATTAAATTATTCGCAGATATCGACTTGTAGCTAAACGTAATTTTTTTACGTGTGTAATCACAATTTTCATTTTAACATAAACAAATACATCAAATCTTTTTAATGAGTGCACGATGTCTTAGGTTTGGTTTGTATATCTTATTTCAACGTTCAAAAAAATAATGGCGATCATTATATGGGTGTGATCATTATGCGTTCAAACTTTCTTTCGTTTTTTACAGGTTCTATGATTATAAAGATAATCATTATATTTTATGCAAGGACTAGAATATGATTAGGTAAATCTTTCTAAAGGGAAATAATAATGCATTTTTTTTTGTTTTAATTTATTTGAATCAAAAGAAGATTACAAAAAGCCTTAAACTACTAATCTGCCAAACTGCAGTACAGTTTGTTGGCAGAAAAAAAAAACTAAATCTACCCTCCATCAACTAGTATTGTAAATATTAATAGCTATAGCCGCTTTTGCATACGTAACATAACATAACGAAGTTTTTAACGAAATTTTTAATTTAGGTGAAAAGAAAAAAAATGACTAAGCCCTATCATTTGCGCTAAAACAACGGAACGCTATCTGTCTCTCTATCCTTCTTCCATAGTGAAATAGAGAGACAGATAGCGTTTATTTGTCGTAGCGCCAACGATTGTCATCTTTCCTAGACCCCTTAGGTGAGTAGCCAAGATGTCAATCGTCAACGTTCCGTAGCGAACAGAGAACACGTCGGTCTCTGTCGCACAAATGGGGAAGAGTGATAGACAGAGATGACTACGCTACGCTACGAAAAATTTACGATTGTCAACTTGGCTAAGCACCCTAGATCTCTAGGCCATCCGGCCACGGCGGTAGCCGTTCTAAATAATCGAGTATAATGCGTCTTACGTACGTGAACAATTCACAAACACGAAGAGAAGCGGCGCGGCGCGGCGGCCCAGCCCGCGTAGCTAACGAGCATATCGTTCACGCTCCATGGTGAACGAAACGCAACTGTCACAGTCACACTAATATGGAAGAGTGATAGAGAGAGATGACTACGCTACGGAGCGTTAACGATTGTAACGTTGGCTACGCGGCCCGGGCATCCGCGTTCGCAACGAATCACCTACGTAGGACACTTCCATAGGTATCAAAGGATTGATTAACCCGCGCCGCGGCTTCGCTTCACGTTCGCGAATTGTTCGCTTACGTAAGCTGCTGCGTAAGTAATTTAAGTAAAATTTCGCCTGCTACCAAAACTTAAAGCAATATCACATAAATGAACATTAGCTAAATATCCGCTAATTTGTTGCAAATTTAAGGCTTCTACTTACAAACAAAAATATTATAATTCAAGATACGTTTGAAAATTGAAGCGGTTACTTTGTGACGAATTGTACAAGTTGCCTTTAGTCGCATCTGGGTCGCAAATAAGCATGCGCTAACGATCTTTCGCTGACCGAAAGAAAAAAAAGACAAGCTTATATTTAACGAGTATGACAAAGGTGAATGGAATGCGAAAATTAAACAAAAATAGCAGATTTCTTCGTAAGTATAGTACATAAATATGGAAGTATTTTTTGTGCTCCTTATTTATGAGTATTAAATGATCTATAGTCATATAATATCATTGCTTACAAAAAGTGTTTTTTCTCATTACGTGATTATCGAATTTCACAAGTAAATTTAAAAGTTTAATCGGATGGTAACAGCGAATTCAGCTCCCGGCGCCGAAAGTCCCAGAGTTAGTTAGGCGTTTCTTTTGTCGCCCGTCGCACGATAACGTTCAGATAGTGAAAGTTAGGAAGTAATCGAATAAATCAAATTATACGAAGTTGTTGAATTTAAACTGTCGTGATTTATACCAACATTAAGTTTTTTTTATGGTATAACACGCGTATGTCTTTCGATAGGCGCCTTCCGGCTGCGGCGGCTGTCGCGGATCGCTCCCCACCGACCGGTGGGGAGGTCAAATGGCCGTCATTTGGGGGACGGTGTGTGTGGCTGGTGTGGGCCAGCTCTTCGCTACCGATCGTTATCCAACCCCATGACCCCTAGCCTGGTGATACCATTTGAGCGGGGCCGCGGTGAAGGCGACCGGTAGCTTAGCTGGCGTGTGCGGCGTGCTGGTGAGGCTGTGTCCGATGTGTGTGTTGTGCTTGCTCTACGCGCAAGACCACCTTAACCTTCTAGTATTGCCCGTAACATTTCACAGCGCGGTTTATGTGGGCGATGACTCGCGAATGCGACGCGGCGCGGCGCGGCGGCCCAACGGCATTCGAAGATAGCCCACGTAGGACACTTCCATAGGTATCAAAGGATTGAATTCACCCGCGCCGCGCAGCGCCGCTTCGCGTTCGCGAGTTATTCGCTCAGTTAAGACACTGCTTAAGTAATTTTTACCTTAGTATACTCGTACCTAGTATTACCCAAGGGTAAAGTACGAAAATTAAATCAATTTTAATAGTACATCTAGGTGCACCCAATACTGGGTAGTGTCAGAAGTGTTGATGCAACATCTAATAGCTCCTCTACAAAATGGGCCATCATCATCACGGGTGTCGGATGGCTTATGGCGCGGCGGGAAGGGGATGGGATATCCACGGTGGCGATTTTTCGTCCGCACATCAAAGGTACGCATCTACACGTGGCCCATTCCATAGTGAATACCCTCAACCATCGCATGGCCATCTCGCTGGTCCAGCTCTGGGCCATTAAATAGAAAAACCATAACCATCGCATGACCATCTTGCTGGTCCAGCGCTGGGCCATAGTGTAGAGAAGCCATGACATTACCCTGCCAGTGTTGGGTAGACCGAGTTGTGTACGGATAAACGCACAATACCTATAGATTAATGTTGTTTAAATTTTCAGATTTTACCCAAAACGCTTGCGTAATACCTGGGTAAACTTAAGTTCAATTAACCTTTTATCATTTCTGTAATATACACAAGAATCTATACTCTTTGTACAACATTTCCAACAACAAAAAACGAGTATTTGGAGTCGTATAGTCCTCCTCATCGTTTTCGATGACGGCGACCCCAAATAAACACATTATGGACGTTGTCTAGCATGAGCCCTAATGTGGCTGGCCAGGCCGAACTTGCTCTTAAATACTCTATTGCACGCGTGACAATAAAGTTGGCCAGCTGCGTTGAACGTGTACACGTAGGAGGGCTTAGGTCTCTCTTTCCGTAACTGGCGTTTTACTTCGACTCTTAAGAATCCGCAGCAAGGTCGGCCGAATTTCACCTTCCCATACAAACGGAGTTTCGTTCTCATTCTCACACACGAGTTGGATTGTAATGAAACTTTGCACGTACAATGACATGAGGTATGTTTATGCCTATAATTATAGCACATATATAGCTCCAGTTAATAAAACAAACGAAATAGAGCATAAACATGTTTTGTATGAATCGCTGTATTTCTTAACTAAGGTATCGGAAGCTACATAAACTAATTACAGACATAGATATACCTTATCCTATTGTAAGTACAAAGTTTCAGAGCAATCTAAGCAAAAAAATCATAAGCGAAAGTATGAAGAGCCGAGCTTGCTGCGGATTCTTATATCGAGCAATCAACAAACAAAGTCGGATATAGCTCCGCAAAAACGTTTTAATCTGCCAGTTCAATATCGACGGTATTGAACTACGAAACTATTAGTGGTAGGAAATTGTGTTCTTTCGATTCGTAAGTGTAAGGCTTGAGTGGAGGCTCGAAGCGGAGCGTTCGGCGGGGCGTGCAGCGTGGCGTTGGGCTCACAAGTAATGTGAGTAGCGTGCACTAAGGCCGCTCCTATACATTTGCATTAGTTTAACATGAACGCCGCACGCTCCGCTCCGCTGCACGCCCAACTTGAGCGTCCACACAGGCCTTGCACCAAAGCACGGAACACACGAAGCGATCGTCTATACACCAAAACATTATAATAATATAGGCCAAAAGTATAGAAACAAGTTTTTTTCTCCGTCGTTCCTTCATTATTAAGGATCGTGACTCCTTCGAAGAAGTTTTGAAATGGCTTCTCTCCATCGGCGAACCTCTGCCTCGTGGAAGGCCGTGTTAATCGCCATTTGCAGGCTTGCCGCCACCTGGTCTGTCCAAAGTTGTACTTTACATTATACTAACCTATTAGCCCTTTCTCCGTCTGGCCTGTTCTGATAGAATGGTAACTACGAAACCCTACACTGAGCAAGGCCTGACATGATCTTGGCCGATTTTTGTAAATAATAATTACGTATTTTCGCTCAACATTAAGTGCATATTTTCAGGTTAATATGAACATTAAACATTAATTAACTAAGCACTACTGTCTACGTGTCTAGTCAAAAAAATTTTGTTCGCCGTACCTTATTTTCGAGCACTGGTGAAAAAAATCAAAAATGGCTTTCAATAATAAGTATTGCAAAAAGAAAATTTACTGGATTATTACTGGATCCATACATATACCAATTACCCACAGAGATATGTTCAAACACCAAAAAATCATGACGATCACATCAATGTATCTCTATCGCATGTGTTTAATGTTTACCTACATAGGTATAAGTATCTCACATCTAGTGAATGTCATAATTTCAATTTGAGAAACAAAAAAAGCGGCCAAGTGCGAGTCGGACTCGCGCATGAAGGGTTCCGTACCATTTATGACGTATTAAAAATAAATCTACTTACTAGATCTCGTTCAACATTTTACCACTTTGGACACACATTTTACCACTTTGGAAGTGTCTCTCGCGCAAACTATTCTGTTTAGAAAAAAATGATATTAGAAACCTCAATATCATTTTTGAAGACCTATCCATAGATACCCCACACGTATGGGTTTGATGAAATTTTTTTTTTTTTTTTTTTAATTTTAGGACGTATTAAAAAAAAACTACTTACTAGATTTCGTTCAAACCAATTTTCGGTGGAAGTTTGCATGACAATGTATATCATAATTTTTTTTAGTTTTTTCATTCTGTTATTTTAGAAGTTACGGGGGGGGGGGGACACACATTTTACCACTTTGGAAGTGTCTCTCGCGCAAACTATTCATTTTAGAAAAAAATGATATTAGAAACCTCAATATCATTTTTGAAGCCCTATCCATAGATACCCCACACGTATGGGTTTGATGAAAAAAGATTTTTTGAGTTTCAGTTCTAAGTATGGGGAGCCCCCAAAATTTATTATTATTTTTGTGTGAACATCTTAATGCGGTTCATAGAATACATCCACTTACTAAGTTTGAACAGTATAGCTCTTATAGTTTCGGAAAAAAGTGGCTGTGACATAATCGGACAGACAGACGGACATGACGAATCTATAAGGGTTCCGTTTTTTGCCATTTGGCTACGGAACCCTAAAAATGAACTAGCACGAACGAAATCAAGTTATGGCCACTTTAATAATAATAGTTTTAATAACATGGCAATCAAAATATTCAATAAATTAAATAATATAAGACATAAAGGATTGTAAATATTTTAGATTATTTGACAAAAAAGTAAAATACTTCTTTATTAATAGGTCGTATTGCTCAATTAATGAATTCCTCGCGAATAGACATTGATAAATGTCTTGATATTATCATATTTTTTTTTTTATTTAATCCTAGTGAATGGCATGTACGTACCTAATAATTTTAATATGCATAACATTCATAAATAATCAATTTAGAATAATCAATGTTAGCATGTAAGTATTTTAGAGTATATTTTATAATTGTATTTGCATGTATTTGTTCGTAAAAGCAAATAAATAACATTATGATTCTGATTCTGAATACAATAATAGGGATATTGCAGTAACAAACAACTGATATTATATTCTAAATACAGTTATTTAAAATAAATTATTTCACACCGACACTATGCATGAAATAAAGCACCAGCACATGAATAAATTAACGTAGACAGCAGATTATTTATTTATTTAATTATTTATATACACAATTACTATTTTATAAATCGTATAGAACTATAAAGAGTAGGTAACTTCACCGTGACGTCACTTGTTAGTGTTTCATATAACTTCCAAAACGTTTCGACAATTCCAAAAAAAGAAACTGATTTGACTAATATTCTACTGTTATAATCATCATCATACTTTTTAACTTATGACTTCAGTTCAGTTTTTTTTTTTTTCAGTGTGACTATTTCGCTAGTATCAAGGTATAAGGAGCTTTAAATACGACTAAAATTGTACGGTTAGTACAAGACAGTGTACGGTGATTTTATCAGCTCTTGTAAAGCGATAGATGGAATTTACAAGTAGCACGTGGACTACCGGCGGGTTTAGGGTCGGCAACGCGCATGTAACTCCTCCGGAGTTGCAGGCGTACATGGGCTACGGAGGCTGCTTACCATCAGGCGGGCCGTATGCTTGTTTCCCACCGACGTAGTATAAAAAAAAAACTACCGGTCGTTGACTCCAAAATGGTGGTTAAACACGTTTCTAGGTTAATTCTCCATTCATTACACTTTACCCCACTAGTTTACTGTTTAATGTATAATAAACGATCAATTTCACTTTAAACCATATGAACGAGAAAAAAAACCAAGGAATTAATTACGAGGCTAACTGTCAAGATGGCGCTCGAACCAGAAGTCATCATATAAATTCCATAGTGGCAAAACATTGTGACAGTTCGAAAAAAGAAACTGATTTGACTAATGATCCTACTGTTATAGTAATTTTGTTTGTTAAGTAAATGTTTTGACAGTTGACGTTTCGCGTTCTTAAGGGAATTGAATAATAGCAAGCAAACGTCAAACGCAATTCAGTAGGAGTGGTTCATAGAAATTGATTTCTCTAATGTAATTTATTTTAAATGAGTCTGCCAATAACTGAGCATGAAATAAGATGAAAATTGGAAGGGAAACATAATATGATTGGTATTGACGGTTCCGCCGGTATTAGCTAATTAATATTTGGTGTTGGTATTCATTAATACTGTACCTATTAATTCCGTAATGAATAGGTAAGGCATGTTTGGGTGAATCAGCTATATATTTCGAATCAGCGAAGCACCTGCCACACCTGCGTAGGAAGCATGCGCTATTGAGAGAAGCTGAGAAAATTAGGTCAAATAGCTCTTTACCCATCCATCGAGAGTTCTGCTGCCCACCACATCAGCGCTTGAAGTCCCGACGCCCTCCATATGCTCAGAATGTGCAAGGCTTTAATGTGTCTGAAGCCTGGGAAAATGAGTGGAGCGCTGCAAATGTAAACTCGAGAGTTGTTAACCCAGCACGTCGTCTTGCCGGATTTGATCTTCCTAGACAGCAATGGTGCCGTTTGAACAGACTGAGAACGGGACACGGCCGAAGCAACTACTTTTTGCACAGGTGGGGATGGAAGGACTCAGCATTGTGTGAATGTGGTGAAGAGACCCAAACCATGGAACACATTATCCAGCGCTGTCCTCTGCATTCATACTCTGGACCACCGGAAGACCTACTATATCTCACAACCCATGCAGCTGCATGGCTGAAAACACTGAATGTTGACATTTGACCTTATTATGTTGTAATTTTTAAATTCTAATTGATTGCCTATATGTTAATACTTGTGCCATACGACTAAATAAATAAGCGAATATCAAGAAAATAAGTAGAGTAAATGTTGTGTCTTCAGTTTTAAACTATAAGAAAGGGCTGCAACAATGGTACGTTCTTAGTTTTCGGGACGGAACCTAACCCAAGCCTCATTCAGTTACAAGAACCAGTGTACAAATAAGACTTGAATTAGGTTTAGTATCTTTACTTAATATAAATTATAAAATAATAAATAAGGTTACCTACGTTAGAGGCAGCCCATTAATCTTAATTTGTTGTATTATTTGTACTGTTTCTGTATTGAAGTGTGCAATAAATAGTATTTGTATTGTATTTTATTAAGTACGAAGTAATTATCAACAGTAATACAACATTTAAGCTTCGATTAACATTAAATAAACACAATTTGAGATATGCGATTTGCCTTCAAGTTGTCGAGAAAAACAAAAGACGAGCGAAAAGGGCATATTTTATTACCGGCCAGTGCGCGCGGTGACTGCACCATTCAGAGTTGGCATGTTACAGTGACTAGGTGCACGTACAAGTTACGGTAATCTTAGACAAATTTCTAAGTCCGAATCGGCCTCCCATTATGTACGTAAATACAGTCGTTTAAGAGGCTGTCAACACCCAAAGTCCTTGAAATTGATGTTACTTAAACAGTTTTTTAAGAAAGACTATTTGTTTTAGTCAAGTAAGAAAAATATATGTTCATATTAATTATATTTCAAAGACCGTGGTCGTACTCGATACACGATTGAACGAAATCGGCTCGATAGAAAATAATTGCAAAGATTGGTCTTAAAATCACAATTAAACGGTTTTATGTCTTTATTGTTTTGACTTATGGGTCTGCAATTAAAATCACAATTTCAAAACATTTATATCTAAACCGTGGTCGAGTTAAATATTACACTAATAATCCACTTTTTTTTATTTAAATATTTTCTTATTATTCCCTTGCCCAGGCCCAGTAACATGCGACAGTGCTATCTCATTTACTCCGATACAAATAGACAGTGTGCGCGCTTTAGGTATTGACAGCCTCTTACTGAACGTTCAATTTTGTTCTATCTCTGATTTTTTTGAAAGTGAGGGTTATGATTTTAGCGACACATTTTATGAATTTTTATAGTATACAGTTATTTAAGACTAATCCAAGTACAGTCAGCATCAAAAGTATCGTATCAGACTATGCGTTGAAAGTATATATATTTCTCTAATAACAATTAGAATGCGCTGATAGAGTGATAGAGAGATATACAGTCATACCTGTTGGAAAGTAGTCCAACGTGACAGATAATTTTGGCGCCTTGTTATGTACGCTACTATTGGTGCTGACTGTTCTTATCAGTGCAACAATAAGCCTTCGGACTGGACGCACATGAATCTGTTTTGGACGACAGTGGCGGCCACTAGCCGCGCCGCCCGCCGCCCCGTTCGCCGCGCCGCGCACCGAGTTCGTCCAGTCCGGCCTTAGGGTTTAAATACTTTAAATTTTAAAAGAGGAAGTAGTCTTATCTAAAAAAATATACTACGTCGGTGGCAATCAAGGATACGGCCTGCCTAATGGTAAGCAATCTCCGTAGCCTACGTACACCTGCAACTCCAGAGGACATTACACAGATGACAGCGTACATTGAAGATAATATTTAATTTGTATGAATAGGAAGTCCAAAATCTTCATAATTTTTGAAAGTCGCTGAACAAATGTTGGTCAGTTTGAGAAGTACAGTCAACAGTTACATTTTTTGCTCATGTTACAGGTGTTACATACATACCCCGTATAGCGAGATTCTCGCTTCGTGCTTATACCTAATCTGCCAGCGACCGATCGCAAGATTAGGCAGCTCATGAAATTCCTAGGCATATCGAAAACTCGCCTCTGAGTTGACGAGGAGAAAATTTGATATAAAATACTTGTTTTGTATTCTTTTTTACCCTATACTTGTTATCATTCATTAGACCCTGTAGCTCTGTCCGCTAGTAAAGGCTCACGCAAACCTTGCATTAGCATTAGACAAATAGACGGTTATTTTGGTATACTATACAACTATAGGGAAGTGTTCTTATTAGCTACGCGAGCTCGATTCGAGTTTTCAGACGCCAGTATGAATTATAAATAGTAATATTTAATATCTAAAAACATTTTGTTGTAAGTTTAAAAATATTTTATATTTGACCTTAAACTAGTCCAAATACACAGCCTGTTAAAGGAAACTGTACGCAATGATACTGACGGTTGGGTTGTAGGTATAGTTATTTCATTTATTTGCATTAAACATGGTACAATGGTTATTTTACTATTGTAAACATGATATTAACTACATAGTAGCATACAAATTTACACCTAAAACTCTAGGACATACAATACATCAAACAAAATAGACCAAAATAAACAAGTTATACATGGCTTCGGTCCCGTCTTGCGGAGGTGGCGCTCAGCGTCCAACAGTGCCAACATGGTTCCATTTATATCACTTGTGACTATGTCCGTCACTTTCACACTTATATACTTGTTAGAACGTGACAGGCATGGTGACAAATAATAAAGAGCAGCAGGGCTAAGATGGACGGCTGTCTATCATTCGTCACCATACCTGTCACGCTCTAACAAATACGTAAGTACGAAAGTGACGCATGATATGACAAGTGACAAAAACACGACCATGATACCGTTGCTGACCGTCTTAGCCTTACAGGTCTTCAATATGTGTCTTCTTTATATGGAGTAGCTGTCACATAAAATTTGTGATTTTTTTAAGTTGATTATTAATATTATTGAGAGCCCACGGAGTCCCACTGCTGGGCTTTCTTCATTCGACTCTGTTTAGTGTTATATCTGACCAGTCTCTCAAAAAGAATTCCAAGTTATCGTCGACGAGGTCTACCGGCTCCTCGGTTAGACTCGTGGGGCACCCCCACAAGTCTTCCGGCATTCGGCAGACATGACCAGCCCAGTCTCAACTTAGCCGCTTTCCGAGCTACGTCTATTATTTGAGTCTTAGAGCGCAGAGTCTTGGAGCGCAACTAGGTGTTTCGGACTGGCCCTTAATTTTTCACCATAATATATGCTGTGCTCCATAGCCCTCTAGGAAACCCCGAGTTTAAACTTTTAAGTTTAGCACATTATTTTATTTAGAAATGTAACATCTAAGTAATTAAAATACGGTAAAAGCATGTTTCTTCATTTATCTTTTTTTACATTAAGCCTAACCAAAAAAAAATTGAAAGAACTGTCATAGGAACCATCAATCGACGGAAGAGATATAAATTTCGCCCGAACGGTGTAAGCAATTGTAATATTACCACGATCGCGTGCTGCGTTACGAAATAATCGTTACACAACATTTTTCATGTGTTACACCTATAAAACTTTCATATAACTTCGTGGCGTCTTCCATGACGCGCCGATTTGTCAAATAAAATAAATAAAAAAGAAGAAGATATATAAATAAATACATACTGATATAACGTAGAAAACACCCATGACTCAGGAACAAATATTTGTGTTCATCATCATCATCAAATAAATGCCCATACCTACCAGAATTCGACCCCGGGACCATCGGCTTCATAGATAGAGTCACTATCCACTAGGCCAGACCGGTCTGTTCATAGGTAGAGTCACTAAGCCAGACCGCTCGTCAAATCTAACCTTTAATTACATGACATTACAGGTCAAGGCACGTGTCTTCGTAAATGACACGATCATAATTACTTGATGAATGCAAGTCACTTTCCTCCTCTTTTTTTTTTATACTACGTCGGTGGCAAACAAGCATACGGCCTGCCTGATGGTAAGCAGTCTCCGTAGCCTATGTACACCTGCAACTCCAGAGGAGTTACATGCGCGTTGCCGACCCTAACCCCACCCCCCTCGTTGAGCTCTGGCAACCTTACTCACCGGCAGGAACACAACACTATGAGTAGGGTCAAGTGTTATTTGGCTGCGGTTTTCTGTAAGGTGGAGGTACTTCCCCAGTTGGGCTCTGCTCTAGATCTGGAATGACATCTGCTGTGCTGTGCCCTACCACACAAGGCGAGATGACATTCACATTGCCCATACCTCTCTTTTGACCTCCTCTTATAGGATGTCTCACGCTAAAACGATCCGAGTCAGGGCCGAGGCTTCCAACACTTAGTTTTCTATGACGGGTGATCGGTGATCACCTGATGCTTTCTATAGAAAACTGAAGTGTTGGACGCCTCGGCCTAGACCCGGACCGTTCTAGCGTGAGTCATCCTCATGTAAAAAGATGCAAGTCTCACAACGCAGTTCTCCACTACCAAAAAGTTTTGAGATGCAATGTTAAACCAAGTAGCAACAGTTTTGAATGATTCACGGTTAGTGTAACTAGACGTTAGTGTAGTGTGCGTGTAGTTTGCTTGGATAGACAAACAAGTGTGAACGCGACTAGCGTGAACGTTGAAAGAGAACGCAGCCGACGCGCACGAAGGAGGGTAGACCGAGCGCGGTCTACACAACTTAGACACCCACCCGCTATCTCCAGTTACCCGTGAACAAGATGCATGTAACTGAAAACAATAAAGGTAATCACGGCCCATATCCCGGTCGATTTAAGTCTAGTAAACTAAATAAATTATTTGGGTCACAAAACTCGATTTCCACCGACTAGCCTATTTTAAAACCGTATCAATATTAGATATATCTAATTTCTTAATACATATAACGACATGAATTTGCTCACGGTATATTATTCACAATCTAGCAAAAGGATTCCTCGAGTGACTACGAAATTATAACGTTTTACGTACAGAAGTTAACTTAGCGGAGAAGTAATAGCCATCCATCAAAGCACTCAAAACGTGGACCACTTCACAAAAACCCAGTTTGTAGTCCTAAAGCGCAACCACAATCATGCAAAATCCAAATATTGCTACTGAAATTTAAACCTATGGAGTGTAAAGCAGTAGAGTTGATTTTGTGTGGTTTGATAATTAAATGAAACACAACAAATTCAACTTCAACTTCAACATTTATTCAACAAATATGCCACAAGGGCACTTTTACACGTCAACATGGAATTTACATACAAACAAAAACAAGCACATCAACAATTATAAAATATAGTTCATTGAAAATATTAATGCAAACTAAAGTATTATTGTTTATAAAAAAGTAAGTAAAATATTATTATTGCGTAGGAATGTATAAAGTCTCTAAATTACAAAAAAAACTAAAATAATAATAATAAAAAAACACAAACAGTATACAAAAAAAAATCTAAAATTCTTTAGTAGTGTAAATATCTCTAGATATCTCAACTAAATGATTTTTATCAAATTATCCTTAGAGATGTATAGAGAGTCTCTAAGAGTCAATGAAAATATAATCCAATTCAATATTATGCTGCTCACACAATACCCCAACCAACACTGACAAGTGATTTATGAATCGGAAGGATATTAGATGTTTAAGAGCACTTACGACTATGTCGAGAACTGGCATCATTCATAAAAAGAGGTATAATTGACTGAAAAAACCGGCCAAGTGCGAGTCGGACTCGCCCATGAAGAGTTCCGTACCATTTATGACGTATTAAAAAAAAACTACTTACTAGATCTCGTTCAAACCAATTTTCGGTGGAAGATTGCATGGTAATGTATATTATAATTTTTTTTTAGATTTTTCATTCTGTTATTTTAGAAGTTACAGGGGGGGGGGGGCACATTTTTTCACTTTGGAAGTGTCTCTCGCGCAAATTATTCAGTTTAGAAAAAAATATATTAGGAACCTAAATATCATTTTTGAAGACCTATCCATAGATACCCCACACGTATGGGTTTGATGAAAAAAAAAATTTTTTTTAAAATTTTATGACGTATTAAAAAAAAAACTACTTACTAGATCTCGTTCAAACCAATTTTCGGTGGAAGTTTGCATGGCAATGTATATTATATATTTTTTTTAGATTTTTCATTCTGTTATTTTAGAAGTTACGGGGGGGGGGACACATTTTACCACTTTGGAAGTGTCTCTCGCGCAAACTATTCAGTTTAGAAAAAAATTATATTAGAAACCTCAATATCATTTTTGAAGACCTATCCATAGATACCCCACACGTATGGGTTTGATGAAAAAAGATTTTTTGAGTTTCAGTTCTAAGTAAACAATAAATTTTGGGGGTTCCCCATATATGGGGAACCCCCAAAATTTATTGTTTTTTTTCTATTTTTGTGTAAAAATCCTAATGGTTCATAGAATACATCTACTTACCAAGTTTGAACAGTACCTATAGTTCTTATAGTTTCGGAAAAAAGTGGCGGTGACATAATCGGACAGACAGACGGACATGACGAATCTATAAGGGTTCCGTTTTTTGCCATTTGGCTACGGAACCCTAAAAAGGAATATAAATAAATAAATAAATATTAAAGGACATTCTTACACAAATTGACTATGTCACACGGTAAGCCAAGAAGTGTGTTGTGGGTACTCAGACAACGATATATAATAATATACAAATACTTAAATACATCCAAGACTCAGGAACACATATGTCTTTATCATATATTTAATATATTTATATCGATATTTTTTTTATACCACGTCGGTGGCAAACAAGCATACAGTGGCCTGTTAGTACTCGGTCACCGTAGCTTATGGTCGTTTGCAACTCCAGGTCCATGCGCGTTGCCGACCCGTTGCGATGAGTTGTAAAACTTTCCAAATAACATATTCACCTATACAACTATAAATAATTCTTAACTGTTTGACAAAAAAAAAACATTTTTGGTACAAGCTTACATACATCGCTGACTGTACTTTTCCTTCCACAGGCAACTAAAACTCATCGAGACAACTCTAAAAACCCCAAACACTATTGGGTTGCGTTGTTTCATCACAGAGTTCCTATGGCTACCTCCTGTCTCCGGCATCAGATCAGCTGTATGTCATAATAATATTACATAATAATATGTCATTACAATTTGTGTAATAATGTCGTATAATATTTATTTATTTTATTTTTATTTATTTATTGTCATCCGATTTACATATGTATGCAAAATGTTTTGGTTGATCAAAATTCGGGAAATGAGTCAAATTTAGCTTCCAAGATTTGTAATAAAATGGCTGGATTGTAAAATATGTCGCCAAAAGAATTAACCTAGATACAAGCACATTCATACCTAAATCAACCTTTGCTCATAAATCACTTTCGCAACATAAATCTGAATATTTCAACCCGAAGGGAGTCATCGATTCCATTTCTACATGATCTATCGAGCGTAAGATGTATTCCACTTTGTTATTTGCGTACTAGTAACATGGCCATATTTTAAAATCGTTTTTTATTCTTTCAAAATATATCTAAAGCAATTTATTCAAGGGGAGTTCAAGGTCCCTTTTTTCAGTTTTTCTTAAATAATGGTGGCCCATAGCAAAAATGTTCTTTCACGCAAATAATCTATATAAAATGAAAGATTCCGTACACTTTTTCGCTAGGATCAACATTTAAAAATTCATTAATGCGGGAATAATCTACATAAAATTTTCTACAAAAAAAATTCAGAACACTTTTTGAAAGGATCAATAATTAAAAAGATATTAAAGAGGGAAAGTTAGTTAAAAATAATTATATGATCCCTTTTCTTTAGTTTTTCGTAAAAATTGTGTAAAGTATGACTCACAGAAAAAATATTTTCGCTAGGGGCCACCATTTACGAGTTATTAAAGAAATACTAAAAAAAGGTCCTTTTACAGATAGATTTAGATACTTTAACACCAAGCTGAGTGGAAAAAATTTCAGTGACGTTCAAGTATTTGTACATGTTATTTATTAGTTAAATTATTATTATTTAAACATCTAGAATAAATATTTATCTTATCTTATCTTATATTTCTGGATATGGCATATAGCAAATCAAAGGTAAAAACGTCGAATACTCCCCCCAGGTGGGTAAGCACATGGCTGATCTCTATTTCCCGTCTCCGACAGTGAAATATTAGTTTTCCAGACGACCGAATACTTTTTTGCGTGCTATTGTTACATTGTGCGATGAATAGAAAATTATTTGTATGCCTTGTGTAACGAGTGAGCAATCATTCGCGTCAATGGTTCGCAATAGGGACACACATGTTGAATTTCATTACGAAATCTATTTAAATTGATAAAAAATGAGCAAATTGTTATAATTTTGTTAGTATTCTCTTGAGGCGTCCGCTAGCTGATGCAGGAGCACCATAGATATAACATTCCTAAAGATGGAGTCTAAGCCAGCTCGTAGCCTCACACACACAGCCACAATTGTATGTAAGTTAACAAAGAGTAACCAGACGTCGTTGTTGCCATATCGATAAAGTCATATCGATAAACTATCGGCATTTTTCACTATTTAAATTTTACTTGAAAGGATTTAAACTACATACCTAAAATAAATAGATAACCATTATAAAACAACTTCATTATTAACTTTATTCTTGTCAGCCGGTATGATTTTGTGAGTTCGATATTACTTATACAATAATCAATGGCGGAAATCCATGATACAGTCACCATCAGATATATCGGAGTGGCCTAGGTGCTCACAAATATCTGAACACGCCTCTATAGTCAAGGCGTTAA
The DNA here is from genome assembly GCF_033807575.1 of Cydia pomonella. NCBI lineage: Eukaryota > Metazoa > Arthropoda > Insecta > Lepidoptera > Tortricidae > Cydia > Cydia pomonella. The sequence goes on along the minus strand of NC_084706.1, from coordinate 23,937,130 downwards.
AGTGTGTGTTCAGATATTCTTGAGTACCTTGGCCGCTCCAATATATCTGATGGCGACTGTACACCGGCCAAAACCAAGCAGTTATTTTATTATATAATAAAGTATTCATTATCCATTAGCATTTCTATGATGTTAATTTTTAGCGAAGATATCGAAGCTTCAGTTAATCGCTATTCCGTTCCGCTGTGCCACCTAATTCTAGTTTTAGTTTTACCAGGCTTCACTGAAAATCAGCGTCACGTAGTTTGTCCTAGAACTCACTTCGTGGTATCAATCTGAGTGAAGTCCTATTAGCACAATTTTCTGTCCTTTTATATATTAATATAAGTATAATGATTTATATTCTTTTTGTGTTAATAAATTCTTCTTATCTTATATTATCTGTGTAGAGATTATCGATATATAACATGATTAAAATCGACAAGTCCACATCCCTAAAACATGCTAAAAAGATACACATACACATACACAGCTTGCCCACCACCAAAGTGGCTACGGCTTGAGTATTCAATGTTTTACTGAGAACAGACAACGGGGGGCCTTGGAATGCACGGAGCGGGCGCACGCAAGCTGGGGTCCGACCGCGAAAATCGAAATTCGCAAATTGCGGGGATCTTTCTCGTTTACTCTCACTAAGACGTAATTAGAGTGACAGAGAAAAATGCCCGCAATTGACTAATTTCGATTTTTGCGGTTATACCTCTGGTGCCATTGTAAGTAAAATCCGTCGCACGCGTCCGCACCAGTTAGCGCTGCGCTGCTCATAGTATTTTTAGTCAATCCGCTCACCGTCTCCTTGCAACTGCGCCAACTAACAGACGCTCTTATGTGCAATTCCTAGCTGAGCAACTTTTCAAATCTCGAATTTTTGAAGTTATGTTTCTGTCGCGCTGCGGTGGGCTCCGAGTGCGTCCGTGCGATAAGGATAAAAACTTAAAAATCGAGGTTTCGCTCTCGACGGCTTCCTCCTCTAAAACGCAACTAATCATTATGAAATTTTGGAAACTGCAAGAGGAAGAAATAATCTATGCCGCTATGTTTTGATTTTTTGGATATTTGTTGTATACAGCGCCTTTTTTACAGCCAATTCAATTGAGCAATTTTTGCGATTTTCGAGGCGCTGCGCTGTAGGTTTTTCGAAATAAAATAATTCAAAAAAGCAAAACATAGCGGCACAGATATTGATGATATTGATCTTATTTGAAATAATCATTGGTTTTGGTTAAAAATCCAGGGAGGAAACAGTTGAGAGCGTTTATATGGAAAAATCGCAACTAGGAATTCCTCTCAAGTCCGTAAGGTACAGTACGAGTACATCGGCCTGATTCGAAGAATGAGATACGATAACGATAAGTTCTGGTTTAGATAAGTTCTCATTTAGATATTGTTTGTATGTCGTATAATTGACAGAAGCAGCTCAATTCGGGCAACCAATGTCACTTTGACGTTAGAAATATCGTAGAGATCATATTGGGATCACAACGGAATCGAAATAAACGTCAATTTTGACATGTCGTTTAGTTATCGATCTTTTAAAGATATTTCCAAGATCTTAAACGTGTCTTAATCGTTCTTCGAATCGGGCCGTAAGGCTCTACAGAAGTAGGTAAGGGCAATTATTTGTGTGATGAGCATGGATATTTGTTCCTGAGTCATGGGTGTTTTCTATATGTATTTAAGTATTTATATATTATATGTTTGTATAATATCGTTGCTAAGTACCCTTCTTGCCTTACTGTAAGCCTTCTTGAGCTTACTGTCGGGCTTAGTCAATTTGTATAAGAATGTCCAATATTTATATATTAATATAACGCAAGAATGCTACACACCTACTGAAGTTACAAGGATATTAAAAACATGTGACTTTTCCCCTTTGCCTAATCTGCCCCATTCCTAACAACCATAAGCGACATTCGAAATTCAGTTCCAATTTAAAATCTATTGAGTGAGAATACAGTGCATATTTGAATTCCACTTACGGTGTGTGGCGGTAATGTACTCGTAGCATCAGTTCAGTTTACGTAAATGTGGGTCGCTTTCAGCGTCAATTAGGCTAATTGATGCTTTAGCGACACGGGCTTTATTTTATTGATCTGTTCCTATGGCCTTAATCACGATATTATTGTACATTATCTAAAATTAAAGCATAAACGTGTTTACGTATTGATCCAGTGATAAGCAAATGTAAGCGTGAAGAAACATTCAATCACATACCATCTGATGTTGTGAGTGTTGTGTGTACGCAGTGACTACCCTAGCGTACAAATGAACAATCAAAATCAAGTGCTAAGTGGGTAGTTTGCGGAATCCGCGCAGCTAGAAGATGTTAATACGATTCCTCGCCAGTCTGCCTGTGACCACGAACGCAACGACACGTTCGAAACATCAGGATAAACAATAAACGTAAGTGCACGCGATTATGTCCGTTACAGTTTTAATTTATGAGTGAAAATAGTAGGGCTAAGATGGTCGGCTCTTTATCGTTTGTCATCATGCCTGTCACGTTCTAACAAGTATGTAAATGCGAAAGTGACGGGCATAGTGACAAGTGATAAATATGGAATTGCTCGGGACACATCTTTTCAAAATATTAACTATTATAATTAACATGCATTATATAGGAAAATATATAATTTAGATTATTAGAAAAATCATGTAATTACATACAGCGTTATAATGTAGTATAGTAGTAGATATAGCATAATAGTTGTAGCTTGTAGTGTTTGTTTTATTTTCTACCAGGAAAAATCAATTATGTTTGCTGGCATTCAAAAACCAGTTATTGGTGCCAAGAAAGATACAAATTTTACTGCTAAGAGATTGAATTGCCAATAATTGGCGGTCTTCCAATATTTGGTAGCTATCAGACAAAATTATACTTTAAAATGTAATATAAATGCGTTCATGGAACACCTTATGAGGAAAACTATGTAAATTACATGTCCGCAAAAACTTGATGTGTATTTAATATTCAGTATCTACTTTTATCTACATCAATACCACAAGCTCCTTATAATATATTCAGAAACGATAAACTTACGAAAAATTTCGCATGTTACTTGATATCGAACGCATGGAGATATAAAACCGAATATTTCAATCTTACTATTTTAATCTTATAAGTCCGTGATCGAACGATATGGCAGTCGGCCCCGACTCTAGTTTGTCTCTGAGTAAAAAAAATAACTTGCGCGAAAAAGTTTGCATTGCCGCCATTTTGACGTTTAATTAGTTTGTAAGTATAAAATTACTTTGTTTTGTATTAACATTTATTAATAATACAAGAAAAAAAACAAATAGAATTATATAACCTATAAAACTTAAAATCTAAATCTAAAAACAAATAAAACTAATCTTAAAATAAATAATTAAAAACTATCCCCCTATATATATACATATATATATTTAAAAAAAACATTACAACGAAGAAGTAACGTTTTCTTAATTCAGATGAATTAATAGATCAAAATTGCAAGTATTCTTTTTAGTTGAGTAATGTTTGTCAGAAGGTATGTATAAACCAAGTCACATAGAGGCAGCGCCGCAGCCAAAAAGGCGTTTTTCACAAACTTATTTCAGAAACAAATTTTCGCAAGAATTTCCATTATCTCTGAAAGAAGACCGATTACAGAAAACTTTGTACGATATTTTAGTCTCTAAATGCGATTAAGAATACAACTTTAAAATCTATCAGGTTTTACCAGCCCACGGTGTATAATATCGTGACATTTTCTCACTTTGTCATTTCAAAGCTATTCCTGAGCTAAAATAAGCAATCAGTAACTTGTATTACCTAGTAATACAAATGGCAAAGTTGTTGTTTAACACCTCATGGTAGCATATGGATACTCAAACGTAAGAAAGATTACAAAATTGAATCACGAGAGAAGCGACAGCGGTTTTAAAAGTAAAATTGTATTAACAGTTGCGGGGGCTTCAAGGCATGAGGGTTAAACAAACTTTGCTACAGAGTGCAACACAAAAATTTTTCATCACACCAACATGAGGAAAATATTTATTATTCCAATTCATTTATTAAATATTCTTTCTATCAGCCCCTTGGCTGACGTAATAGCTTTCTTCATAAAGGATTTCTTGTCTCGCCCGTCAAGTTTTATAAGGTCTAGTCATAAACTGTATCTGCCATGACCACGAGTGCCGTCGCCCATGGACACCTGCAACACAAGAGCGATTATTTATAAGATTTAAATTTGTGCTTTACTTAGTTTGAAATAGGAAACTGGACAATATTAAGTGTAAATTGCGCAATTATACCTCTTACAAATCAATTTATTCATTTATTCTTCACTGTTAGGTAGCTAAAGAAAGAAAAAATGGTTTAATATGAAAACTCAGAATAAATCGATCAATCGAATCGATTATCATAATTCATAAATCTGTAATATTTTGCTAACACTGAACGACTGCATTGGAGATTTTATTCTCACGCGTCGCATCGCCATCTCCGAAACCCACGAATCCATTTGCAGAAATAAAGTAAACCCGGGATAAAAGAGCCTACCTGGCATTTTGAGGGGACGTTTACCGCAGACTTCTACATCAACAACAACAACAACATGAGCCCCGCTCTCGTCGGGTTGCTGTATGCGGTGGCCACCCATTTAGTCAAGAGGATGGGGAAGATAATTTCAAAATGTTAACTTACCTTAAGTGAAGAAATATTTCTCCTCTGCATTAATTTAATTCAAGTAATTTAGTTGTATTTCTTCAACTTGAAGTTAAATTGCTATTCATTTAATCGGCAAACAAACGTTCACTACAAATATCTAGTTTTTTAATAATATTGCAACCTTCGATTCAACGGACTGTGACTCTTGTAGAAAGGCAAACTGTTCTTCGTTGTCGTGTACCATGTAGCATTATCGTCACTTACTTCTTCTCGTAAAAAATACATATATACAATTAAGTAAATTAGTAATTGACTTTGACAATCAACTGACGAACGCTGCCGCGATTGCACGCCGCAAACAGCAGCAGTCGGCCGCTGCAGTAATATCGCACCAGTAATGTCGCAACGGTAGTGCAGCTGCAGTTGGACATGGACTGTCACCTTAAGTGTGATAAAAATGTTTTTTTGTTATCGTTTTTAAATGGTTAATTAATATCACAGTCTCGGTGATTATCAGCTTTTCATCAGGTCTTTACTTTTAATTCTTACTTGAAATTACCCCCAATTTATAAAGAGAAAACCTGAAAAGACAGTTAAACCGGCTTTTCAAATTCAATGGAATTCAATTTTACTCAACATTAAGCATTTTCTTGTCGTAAAACTCTTTAATGTAGCGTAAAATATACAGTGAGAAAGGTCGGGGTAAAAATATCAGGCCATTTGTCCTCGGCGATGTTATCAACATTGTCAACTGAGAGCGAGTTTTCGCCTAGGTAACCAACCAACCTTTCGGAAAAGATCTTATTTCATGCTGGTGTACTAAATTATAAAGGCCTATCTTGTTCCGGCGGGAATTATGGATTGTGGAAAAAAAAACTATAACTTCGTAGGGTGCTATAGTTTTTTTTTATGTGTCACCTATTTATACAAACCAAGCATAAATGAATTTTACTTTTAAAATACTGACGTTTATAATTTAATATTTATGGTAATGTTTAAAATTATTTAATTATATTAATTTAATAGCCGTTTAAAATCTTTTTACATAATTTTCAGTCGTGGCTGAATGCCGAATAGGGCTGGGCTTTCGATGCCTAACCTGTCAAGAAATTACAAAATGACGGACGAATGTTTGATATATCATCGTATTTAAGAATTATTTCGCTTAAAATAAGAATTATTCCCCACAAGTGTGATGAAAAACATTGTGTGTGCCATGGGCGGTACAAAAATTATTATTATTTTTATTGTAAGCGCGCTTACAGTGCTCTGCATGTCCAGTTCAATAACGGCTTCAGGATGCTGTTGCTGTGCGTCAGGCAAGTGATGCATGTTTGCGCAAGCACCAATGAACGTTTTTCATGCCGTTATGAGGAAAAGAATCGGATCCGGGGTAGCACCAACAGCTTGTTGGTAAATATATCGGAAAGATGGGACTGTTCATTTTTTAGTCACTGGGCGTCTGCTCATCGTCCTGTGTACCAAGATGTGGTACCAAGACCCTAAATGAGTAATTTAAAAACTGACAAACCTAGGTTTAGATGTACTAACACTAGTATTGTAAGTCTGTATATAACTAACAATCTACTATGGGTAAACTGGCCTGAAATAAAGAATTTTATTTTTATTAATTCTTGTATGCCGCCCTTAATACACTATCTCGCTAGTCCTTCCGAGGCGACAGCTCGTTTTAATCGGGGAATAGAAACATTTCAACCCTGCACGTGAACAGGGGCTAGCAATGAACCTTCACATTGTGCTGTGGGTAAATAAATGGACAAGTTCACGAGGGATATTTCATTTACGTCGACATTTTGTGTCGACAAGTGTGGATAAGAGTCAGATGATAAGTTTTCACGCTAAGTGATAAGTCAAGGTATGGATCTTATAAGTATCCCATTGCATACACATATTGTATGCATTTTAACTGTCAAGTTTGTGCAAAGTTAGCGTGGTCAAAGTGTAGGAGTTCTAACATTGCACTTTTACTGTAAATACTGTAATACAAATTTGTTTAGAAGTGTTGGTTGGCTAGCTTGCTGGAGCTCGATTCTGATTTTAACTTCTTGTTCTGAAACTATTTTGATTTGATCAGCTGTCAACTTGTCCAGAAATTAAACATAAACTTGAACAACAAAAACAAAAACAGAAATTATTAAAATCAGAATTCGGAGATAAGGGTTGGGGGGGGGGGGATTGTTGATTGAAACTATTATGCATAACTACGTCCAACTAGGATATCGTTAAGATGAATAAGAGGTGAGGAGAAAGAATTGGAGAAAATATCAAACAACAATTTTTAAGTTTAAAATTCTTTAATAGAATCTGGTATGTATATGTACATGTAGACTTTACACCCGCGATGCCAATTAGAAACTGAGATCATAGTATCTCTTTCATTCTTGAGATAACATGGTAAGTGTAAAGGAGATAGCTATAGTCTGTTCAGTCCCACGCGCCGGGGCAATCGTAATGACGGTTGATGCGAATCCAGTCCATGTCGGTGATGTACTCACGCTGTCCCATCACACCCTCGTGCTCCTGGAGACAAAAAAAGTATATTACTTCAAGGACCGGGAAATGTGAACTTGCTGGATTGTAATATATAGAGCTGGCCGAGAAAAGCGAGGCTTTTACAAGCTTTTATTTAACTTGCAATGTTTGTTTTGTATGTCAGTATATATGTTCCGGTCAAATCTTTCAAGGTAAATTAGATCCACTTCCAATTATTCAATTGAGAAGAAACTTTCATACATAATTATGTAAGTTAAGTGGCAATGCAATAATAATAATGATACGATATCATAAGGGTACGAGTACCACCGATCTGATCTGATGATACAGGATGGATACAGGGGGTGATCACAGGAACTCTGTGAACCCTGTATACATAAAACAACGTACAAGGTAAGGTAATTGTGTTTGGGTGTTATAATTGTCACGATGAATATTAGTTGCCTGTTGAAAGAAAACTACAGTCAGCGATAAAAGCTAGTATCAAAAATGAAAATTTTGACATAAAATTTTCTGAACAAAAGGCCGGTATTTCTTATCCAAACAAAAAAATAATTTAAATCCTTAAGGTCAATATTTGGCGGGCAACTTTAGATCCTTAGATCAGAGGTTAAGGTAGATTACCTGAAGAGCTATAATAGTGGGAAGGCCGTTGATGGAGAACCCATAGGCACCGTATTGCAGGCAGCTGACGTAGTCGTACGGTAATTCATAGTTAGAGACGAGGTCAGGGCCGTGGATGTTGAAGTTGTGCTCCGTACCTAAACAAATAGTAAAATGTACAACAAGAGCGGGGAGCGGGGTGGCGTGCGGCCATTCTGTGTGAAATACTATTACTTATTCAATGGTTATCGCAATATATATTTACTTCATCTTAATATCAATAGTTTAGGTTTATAAGTTTATGTAAGACCCAAGTAACAATTTTTGATTCCATAGCAGTCAATAGAACATATCACAAATATCACCTAGGGTACTATATTTTGTTGTACTGTACAAGCTTTTTTGGTATGTAAGCCAAAATTACTATTAAGACTATTCTGTCACTTGAGGGATTTCGGGAGTATTAAATCAGGATTATATGCCATGTTGCGCAGCAGAACGGCCTCTGTAATGCACCGTGTACAGGATAGCACCAACAGCATCCTGAGTGCACTCGCTGAACAGAAAGATTGCCTTATAATGAGGCATTCGGACGAGGCACACGCTCCAGTGCGTACCTCTGTCCGTAAGTATTCGTTTTTAAGATTTTTTATGTTTCTAACCCAATTTATGTTTATGACCCAAAGCCTGCAATATTTTAATAGGACATGAGGAATTATGGCACTAACCGGGCTGGATGTTCTCAAAGGCAATCCTGACGTAGTCATCCCTATCGTAGGTGGAGTGCATATGGAAGAAGCCGAGGATGTGCATCCACTCATGCACAATAGTTGCGTGGCGGAAGCAGCCCACGCCAGGAGTGTTGCGGGCCAGGTTGTAGGTGTGCACGCCTCGGGACGCCCAATAGCCTACGTGCGCGTAGCAACCACCCGCGGCACCCTGAGAAGTTAAGATAAGATAAGAAAAACATTACTCCTTAGAGAAAGAAACGAGAAAGAGTCACGAAATGATCCATAACAAACAAATGCAAGCGTATGCAAGCTGTCACAACGCACGCTGCCCGCCCCGCCGAACGCTCCGCTGTGCGCTCGCAGAACACTTACTGTCAAACGGACGTAAGCAGTGTCGCTCGGCTCGCGGTAGCGGAACTTGATGCAAGTATGACGCTCGATGTCTGCGATACCCTCTTCTATGGCGGCTGACTGCAGGGGTCCTGGAAATATACAAATTATTTTTTTATTGTAGTTTACCTCGTATTAGTGCGGGCATCCTAAAAACCGGCCAAGAGCATCTTGGGCCATGCTCAGTGTAGGGTTTCGCAGTCACCATTCTATCAGAACAGGCCAAACGAGGGCTATTAATTAGTAAGTATCATGTACATTACAACTATCAGGGAGTAGTTTCGCAGCGCTTTGTACGTCTTTTTACTAAGAAGAGAAGATTTTTGCAATAACTCAAAAACGGCTAGACCAACCATGTTCCCTATAGTTTTCATTGAATACTTAAAAGTATTTACTAGGCTTTTGTTTCACTGTTTTTTTTTTTCATATTTTTCGGACCCATGGTTCAAAAATTTGTGGAGGGACACATTTTTTTCCTTTCGGATCGATTACTTCCTAAAGTATTAACTTTATCAAAATATGTTTTTTGGAGACTATTATCCAACGAGACCCCACACTATTGGGTCAAAGCAAAAAAAAACAAATCATTTTGTATGGGAGGTACCATAAAAAAATTTTTTTTCGTTCAGTTGCCATGCATGATTTATGCATGACAAATTGCAGCTTTCTAGCACTAACGATCACGGAGCAAAGCCGCGGACGGACGGACAAACGGACATGGCGAAACTATAAGGGTTTCTAGGTGACTACGAAACCCTTCTTCTTCTTCCTCGAGTTGTCCCGGCATTTTGCCACGGCTCATGAGAGCTTGGGGGCCGCTTGGCAACTAATCCCGAGAATTGCGTAAGCACTAGTTTTTACGAAAGCGACTACCATCTGACCTTATAACCCAGACGGAAACTAGGCCTTATTGGGATTGTGACTACGAAACCCTAATGAATGAAAAATAATTTAATACATAAACATTCTTAGTCATGTTATACTTGTTTTATTGTTGTCTTGCACTGCCCAATAGCCTATTTCTTGCCACCGGTTCGCTATCTGAAGGTTGTCTGGAAGAGATCGCTTTATAGCGATAAGTCCGCCTGTTGTTACCTACTAATTTAAGTCCTGTCTTTGTTTGTAATATGAGTTTTTCTTTAGTAGTGCACAATAAAGAATTTTATTATTATTATTATTATTCCGGGCAGTCTGAGACCAACCCTCCTGGGGTTGGTCTCAGAATCTTTTGCCTACTTCTTGATATGACTACTGCATAATAAATAGAACCAAATCTTATAAAGACTACAACGCAAAATGAGTTTGTATATTTCCTTTGCCTTATAATGACATAAACGCAAAATGTCTGTACGCCTAGTGTATATTTATTCGATGGCGTAACGTGACGTACGCATTTGCGTTTACTAATTGAGACTTAACGCAAATGCGTACGTCACGTCACGAAATCGAATAAATTTACACCAGGGGCTCTGGCCAGTTGACTGTAAAAGTATTATATTCATCACACTTGCTCCTAAACTCCTTGCTTGCTTGCTTGGTGTTATTGTATGCCAGCATACTGAGATGGAATGAGTTATATTATACCCACGGGCGTAATAGATTTCTTTTTCATTTCATTATGCCCATGGGCTTATTTTTTATTATGTCACTAATTCATACGAACCAAGTAGATATACTTAAATGATTTTACTTTTAAAATACTGACGTTTTTGTTGAATATTTTTGTTCATGTTAAAAAATATTTAACTTGATTAATTGAAATGAAATATTTTGACACAATTTTCAATTGTGGCTAAATGCCAGATGGATCTGTGCCTTCGACGCCTAACTGTCGAAAATGACAATATGGCGGACGAATGTTTGAAATGTCACCGCATTTAAGAATTATTTTGCTTAAAATTTAGTTTTTATTCTTCACAAATGTGATGATAAAAATTGTGTGTGCCACAGGCGGTACAAGAATTACGACCTCGTACCAATTAAGACCTCGTCCACTATTCTTATTGTATATATAGCTCAGCCTTTAAAACCGTTTAAATACTTATACTTAACAGTAGGTAATAAAAAAATCAGTTTGAAGGAAATAATACCTATGCAAAATAGGTATTACGATATAGTGAATATGTATTTACGTAACAGTATAAGTATAAAATACATATGTATAGTTGTATTTCAGCATTTTAGTTTTTTTATATACCAATTTTTTTTTGTGGCGAGTTAAATATCATTAATTTTTTTAGAGCATGCGTGGGACTACCTCAAGATAGATAAGATAGATAGATAAATCATTTATTCGCTTGCCACAATACACACATCTAAACAAAAAATAATAAAAACAATAGCAATACCAAAATAAAAATTAAATAAAGAACAAAAAGCATCAATATAAGGCAATGCGTGCTGTGTGCGTTGCAGCAAAACAAAAGGGTTCTGGCTCAGTAATACGCTCCAATCTTCCGGGTGAAGCACAAGAGTTCTGAAGTGGGATCTAGCTCCATTCAACGTTGAGGACCTGAAGGCAGCATTGCTGGATGAGTGGGAAGCCATATCTACCACAGGATTACTTCAGGAAGCTAATTAGGTCAAAGTTATTGTGTGTGAAAAATGCGAGGGGTGCCAATAACAGGTACTAATTTTCGCTGAATAAATTTATTTTTCATAGAAAACGCAGCCTGTAATTAATCTAGTCGTTTACTGCCGTTTCTTGGAAACAGCGATTTTTTTCAGTGTTGAGTACTGAAATGAGCAAGTTCAAGATGTTTTCTGGCAGAAAATTTCTTGCCGGTCCCATATTGAGATAACCTCCTACAATTTAAGAGAGATTTAAGTCTTCTCGAATCAGAGGTGTAGGGTTAGAGCCGGCGTATCTTTATTTGACGTTCATAAGCGCATTGTAATATGCCTAACTGGTAAATAAACCATCTTTGGCGTACATTATGAGCTTTCTTTTGACACCATTTTCTTTAGGATCGCATGAAAATTGGAAAAGTTGTAGAGTTGACAAGCCAAACGTAGAAAGAAGCGAAATGATGATTCCGTTTCTTTGCTCTCGAGTGTAGTAACTGAACTCTTCATCTTAATGAGTTGTAGTTCTCATGAATGTTGTAGGACAAATTATTACACAAATTTACCACGTCCCACAGTAAGCTCAAAAAGGCTTGTGTTGCCCTCAACACAACACTTTGACAACTTTGACAACGATATAAGGTGACTGTGGGCAAGACCGGCATACTTTATTTATTTTTTACTTTGGAGTATTCTAGCTCCGTTAATTATTCACTTACGTGACCGCTTGTAATCACATACGATGAAGAATTTCATAAATAATAGTTAAGCTATAGTGACAGATCATTTTAATCATAAATTAAGCAAAAACAATAGTATTTTTTAAAATTCGGCGAGTAGACGGACTTCCCGTGTAGTTTAAGGTAAGTCCGTCTAGTAACGATATCAGCCATACTATGGGTGCTTATGTGTTCGTATTCGAATCCTTACAAAGAATGAAACAAGACAATGAAAAGTGTACTCTAAACTTGTTAATATAGGGTTTAGATTCGAAATAAACACAATTTTTCTTACTAAAAGGTAAGTCCGGCATATATTACGTAAATGGGGTGGTAAACCTTTTTTGGAAAATAATTATACGTACTTATTTTTTGGACTTCTCAAATAAAATACCAATAGTCATTTTAAATTTACTCGTTGTTTTAAATTTACGGAGATCAAAGAGGGTAACATAAATAAACTACTACTAATAAAAACTACGAACACCGTTTAAGTTTAAATCAAATAGTGATTGGCAAATCAAACTCCATAACACAAGTAGGTACCCTACATACGTAAATTTTCAGGATAAGTAAGGCGAAGAACCCACGTCACATAGCGGCGTGGCACGCGCGGTACAGCGTTGGCGTGGAGCGTAATCTTGTATCACGGTGTAGGCAAAACGCCCAAACCATGCAAAGTAAAGTACAATAAATGTTTCGAAATAAAAAATACGTACGGACTGATATGGCTGCAATGATTTTAATTTTCAAAACTGTCAAAAAAATATGACTGTACAACCGTATTCTAAAATTCAAGAGGAGTAAAAAGGGTAATAATATGTGTCATAAGTATAATAATATAACATATGAAGGCGATGATCATGGGTTCGAATCCCGGTAGGGGCATTTGCTTGTATAATCTACACAGATATTTGTTCCTCCAGTCATGTTTGTTTTTTATGTATTTATCTATATAAGTTTGTATATATCATCGCCTAGCACCAATAGTAAAAGCTAAGCTATGCTTAGTTTGCGGCCAATATTTATTTATTTATTTATTTACTTAATAGGTATTTTCTTATTTGTATTTTCGATTACATAGTGCGGAGGATGAAGAACACATTTCTTTAGTAGTTTCGAGATTAAAATTGTTAATAAACACAAACATCATGCGCAATGTCGTAAAGATGCGTATCTGTAGTAACCTTATAAAATCGTAATAAATAATATTGAAGTCATTTAACAGTTGGTAACCTCTGATTCAAGGAAAGTCCGGCATATGACGGACTTGCCTGGTGCATAGTAGACGGACTTTCCAACTTAGCAAAATTTTAATGTGGTGAATGATGGAACGTATAATTACAAAACTAAGCCAATATCTGATAATTTAAACACATAATAAAGATTGCCGGGTCTTATATTACTTACGTAGTCAATTTCTGGTGCAAAATCTTGTCACAAACTATTTTTAACAATTTTATTTGCAGAGACTGTCGCACTATAACTTCGAGTTCCATAAACGTAATGACTTGTTTACGCGGATTGCTCTGAAGTTAGTTGTCACAGCGCCATCTGTTTTAGAGTGAGGGAACTAGCGCGAAAAACTGACTTATAAACTCGACGCCAAAGTGGCAAACGCTTTCTAATTCAAAAGTTATAATGTGTTGACGGACTTGCCTTGTAGACGGTCTTGCCCACAGTGACCTTATATAATATATAAATATGTATAAATACTTAAATACATAGAAAACAACCATGACTCAGGAACAAATATCCGTGCTCATCACACGAATAAATGCCCTTACCAGGATTTGAACCCGTGACCATCGGCTTCATAAGCTAGGTCACTACTCACTAGGCCAGACAGGAACAGGTCTAGGTAGGATATACTTTACATAATTATTTTTAATTTCTTTAGTAAACTTTTTTACTAAAACTAACGATTATGTTACAATCACAAATTATTTGATAGAAATATAAAATTGCACATCATCATCAGTATCATTAATCTGCTTATCAGTTAAAGATATGTAAAATATTTCGAATCACTATAAAATATACACTACTTACATACACAGATTGCGATATTATCAATAAAATATACCAGAATCATCAGGAATAATTACTAATTATGCTGATACTTATAGATAAATTAGTATTTAAATAGGCTTGTCTCGAATTATCTTGATTAATAAAGACAATAAGTCAGGATTTGTCATGGTACTAATGATTTATGTAGTAGTTTAGTGATTTATGTGTAATCAGTATATTTGCTATTATACAGGTCGATATATTCTTCCTGATTCCCATTTCCTATTTTTCACTTGATAATAATGATATTAATCATTGAGTCATAAATGAGTCAGCCCACCACAGTGACCCGATGACAGCTGGAGAATCCGCAAAAACGTCAGAGTCGAACAGATAGTAGCTGAGCCAAATATCATGGGTGTCACAAAGGCGCAAAGGCTTCGGTGGCTCGGTCATCTAGAGCGAATGGGAGACGATCGGGCAGTGAGTTTGAGGGAAAACCGACAGCACGCCGCCCGGCCGGTCGACCTAGGTATCGATAGGCAAAAGTGGTGGACACGGATCTGTGCGAGCTCCAGGTTAAAGACTGCCGAGAAACTGCACAGGACCGGGATCAGTGGCGAGCAGTAGTTAAGTGTCGGAGGCCAAGACACACTTTGGGTCGCTGCACCAGAGAAGTAAGTAAGTATTGAGTCATAATAATTATGACGAGTACATTACATAATTATTATGTACTCGTGCCTAATCGCGTACTCTTTTGACTTGTGTCAATGTACACGTAGTTTTGTTAGATCTCTCAAATAATCCAGATATCTTTAAGACCACGTCGGGCCTACGAAACATGACCTCACCAAATATCCCTTCTATACATAATTCCACACCACGGTATGATTGAGCTACTTCGTGTTAGACCAGGTATACGCTTTGTGGCCGATAGCAGTGTACACCAATTTATACCGTGTAGTCCAACTTTGAACAAAAAAAATATAGCAGACTTAACCATGTTTTCTAAGTCGCCGGCGAGGAAATATTATTTAGTGATATTTTTCTTTTCATTACTGAACACATTTGTTATGATTTATTACATTTTATTTTAAGACTAGGCAGGTGGCTCTGCAGTCGGGTTTTTAAATGATGTTATGAACCACATTTATTTTTTACCTTGCCAGAATTTGATACCAATTATGCCCTTAAATATTATATCGTCAGTATTTTTGTAACAACTTGTATAATGACCGTAGGTGGCAATTATATACATCATCATCATCATCATCATCTTAGCCTCTATCCCATATCCTAGGGTTTGGGGTCGGCTCTCCGTATCATTTTGCGCCATTCCTCTCTATTTTGAGTCACGTCGGGGCTTGCGCCTATCGTCCTCAAATCTTTCGACACTGTGCTCATCCATGTCGTAAGGGGGCGGCCTCTGCCCCTTCTACTTTCGGGAATGTCGTTTAGGGCTCTCTTAGTTATGTGGTGGTCGTCTCTTTTTTGGCTATAGGTGCAACCTTGAACGTTCCATGGATATGTTTATTCTGGACCCTGTCCAGTAGCGTCACTCCTCCCGCCCATCTGAGCATGCGCATTTCTGTACAGTGCATTACGTGGTCTTCCTCCTTACGCATTGGCCAGCATTCTGCACCATATAGAAGCGCCGGACGTACCGCTCGTTTGTAGACGTTACCGTTTACTTCGATCGGTATTCGAGCATCACACAGCACCCCTGTTAACGCTCTCCATTTTTGCCAACCTGCCTGGATCCTGTTTTCTGTCTTCCTGGGTGTTCAAATCATTTGTTATTATGGATCCAAGGTATTTGAACTTGGTAACTTTATTGATGGGGATATTATCTACTAGTGGAGATGCTCTATCCACAGTCGAGCCAGAGAGATGGCAACACATGTACTCGATTTTCTTGCGGCTTATTCTGATTCCCTTACTTTCGAGACTGTTGCACCACTGGGACAACTGATCTTGTAGGTCATCAAAGGTCTCTGATATGAGCACTATATCATCAGCGTATAATAATGGCAAGGCAAGGCAAGTGGCAATTATATACATATGTAATACTTACTTTTTAATGTTTGTATTGGAATTAAAATGATCAAGGAATCTAAATATAAAATTAATACCTTAGTACAGCTCTGCGTATGGATTTTGAATTTCGAACGAGAATCATAAAATGTTCGAAGTTTGACTACTGGGTCTAACTATACACCTTCCTTATACTGTGCCGATAGCGTATTATTTCACCAAATTTAAAGGCATTCTGGTCAACACAGTTTTATTAGACCTCTCAAATACCTAAGAAAAATATCAAAACTTACTAAACTATCCTCTCATCCACGATGACGCGCAGATTTGTCAAATCTAACCTTTAATAACATGACAATACTAGTCAAGGCACGCGTCATCGTGAATGCCACGATTTATATACGTATACCTCTACATTATCCCACATCATGCTCTCATTGATTCACTTGGTGTTAGATCAGTTATAAGCATTGTAATCGATGACGTTTTTTTTCATATTATCACAACAATGAAATCAAGCAGATTAACACAGTTTTTTTAGACCTCGTGAATGATACAGTTATCATTTATATAACTGTATTATTCTATAAGTTTTTTGAATTCTTTTTGCGGTAGGCATAATATTTTCCACTATCTGAAGTAAAGGAAACCATCGGAATGACATTTAAAGGTGTACATTCAGCTGCAGAGAAAAGTGACCCCCCCCCCCCTGCATAGAAGTTTGTATATAAATGTGCTAAGCGAATAGTATTGCTGTACATGATCAAAAGTGTACTGTTTGGGGTCGGCGTAGCGTGGCGACCCAGTCCCTCTAATAGGCCTATACCCAGGAATGGCGTATACAGGCTTTATTATTCTAAACCTTCTGTTAATTTGGCACTTTCCTCGAGAAACTCGTATCTTATGTGTATTCGTATTTATAATAAATTACCTGACATTTTTAAGAATAATAATTTGAATATATTTAAATCACAGGTCCACGCTTGGCCAATACAGAGATGTTTTTATATTATTAATGAATTTTTAGATAATGATTAAAGTAATGGGATTTGATTGTATTTGACTTCAATTTTATTTTATTTCATTTTTGTTTTTGCATGATTTTATTAGGTAAGAGTTTAGACTATAATTTATTAGTGTATTAATGCTTGACATCATTCGTTGTAAGGAAATGTTTGTTTGTACACCTGTAAAGGTAAAGGATTGGTGAGTCCATGTAAAATTGTTACAATAGTAATTACCGGCAATGTAACCCATTTCTCACAAACAATAAAGATTATGATTATGATTATTAGGATCACGGAACAAAATACTCACCAAACTCTCCTTCACCGAATTCCCATATCACGGTGTTATTCGGCCACTTCGTGTTAGGCCAGAGGTACGCGTTACGGCCCATCGCGTACTCTTGCACCATGGCGTCAATTTGCCAGTCGTCCAACACGATATCACCTTCGAACTTGCCGCTGTTTTCCTCAGGATTGGCCAGGGGAGAGACCCCGTCCACGGGAGAGGTGATACGAGAAATGCCATCGGGTTTTTCTGTTAATAAATAAATGTATTATACATAAGTTACCGCGCTGTCATATTTTCTCATAGCAATTTGGTATTTAAAAACGTATACTTCAAAAGTTATAAGAGCACTTACAACTGACCTGGCCGAAACTAAGTTCACGTTAAAGCGTAAGCATAAAAAAAAATGATAGTTAAAATTTGACAACCGAACTCAAAGCGAACACTTCTTAAGGTAACATTCGGATGCATTACGTACTACAGCTGCATTACTGTTGCGACATTACGTAGGTCAATAGATAAGTTTTGCAATAGACAAATATGAAACAATGAGGTGGCCTATCGCATATATTTTATAAAACTACATTTTCATAGACAATATTTGGCCGGAAAACTTTTACTTTATTTTTAAATTTACTTATTAAAAACAGATTTTAACTATGAAAACCTCGGCGTGGGCTAAGGACGATTTACGCATATTTTATACAACATTTTCATTTCATACAAAGTTAAGATTTTTTAATAAGTAAATTTAAAAAGAAAGTAAATATTTTCCGGCCAATCATTGTCTATGGAAATGTAGTTTTAAAAATTATATGTGATAGGCCACCGCATTTTTCATATTTGTCTATTGCAAAACTTATCTAGTGACCTATGTACTACAGCGGATGCTGTATCTGTCAAAAAAAGAAAGTGATGTTTAGGACTTTCAATCCATCACTCATTTTATTAGGAAATTGACAGATATAGCGGGGTGCATTACATTTTATATAATTTCTTTTATATAATAGTTTGATATAGCGTTATTGTAAGTGATATTATTGCAAGTGTATCGCAGTTTTTTTAATGACTATATTAAACATTACACACCCAATATAGCGCTCGCATCAAGGTCGTTGCAGTAACGTCGCAAAAGTAATGCACCTGCAGTTATCATTTGAATGTCACCTTTATACAGCAGCCGTCATAATATGTATACGAAATACAATTCTATTCTTGAACGTAAAATATTGTATTTATGTATTTAGCTACTATACAATTTGTTTATCATTAAAATATAAGGAATCGAATAGTGCTTTATTTTCATTTTTGAAAAAAGAAGCCACAAAATGTTTGTTGGTTCACTATTACCTACACATATTACTTACCCTTCTGGGTGTTTTCCAAGAAACTCCTAAAAGCCTGGATTTCTTCCCTAGTTTTGACCAAAGGGGGGGTGGCCAGTGCCACCCCTAAGCAGCAAAGGACGGTGGTTACTCGCAGCATGTCGTCTACATACTAATAACTAGCTCCTGAACTATATATATGTTTACTTATCATTATCAAACATAACACTGGCGTATCTTTAGATAAAGTATACTAATTAATTTATGTTTGACACCTTTAAATGGGTTTTCATAGATATGCAGATATAGAGCAACCGTAGTGAAGATTGGACACTAGTTAGCGAACAAGCTCAGTTCTCTTGAAGCTTGGACTTTGGCTTGTAAACAAGAAGTATCCCGTACGTACTCTAGTTTGACTGAATCTCATATACAGTCATACAGTTTACCTGCTTTGACTACGCTCCATATACAGCCTACCTACCTGCTTTGACAGCGCCCGACATATAGCCTTCCTGCTTTGACTGCGCCCCACACACAGTATACTTACTTTGACCGCGCATCACATACAGCCTAACTACTTGCTTTGACAGTACCCCACATACAGCCTACCTGCTTTGACAGCACCTGACATACAGCCTACCTGCTTTGACTGCGCCCCACATACAGCCTACCTGCTTTGACTGCGCCCCACATACAGCCTACCTACTTTGACTGCGTCCCACATACAGCCTACCTGCTTTGACTGCGCTCCACATACAGCCTACCTGCTTTGACTGCGCCCCACATACAGCCTACCTGCTTTGACTGCGCCCCACATACAGCCTACCAGCTTTGACAGCACCCCACATACAGCCTACCTGCTTTGACTGCGCCCCACATACAGCCTACCTGCTTTGACTGTTTGACAGTGGATGTTCAGTGACAGTGAAAATAATTAATTTCTTCAAAAAATGTTTTGAATCCCTGAAAGTTTGTTTATATTTTCTCATTACGTTGACCTTACTTTATTATTTATTTTTCCTTTTTTTTTATTTTCTGGCCTTCCCTTTTTAACGATTAAGATTTTATCGAATTTGTTAACTGTGCATTAATAATGTTTTGTCCGAGTTAAGGTATTTATCATGACTGATCACAAACGACATCATCGTTATCCATCGATAACATGTTTTGATGTGATACAAGCTTATTCATAAAGGTGAAATGGTCATACTTACACATTTTATCTTTTTTTTTTTACATTGTTATGCGCAACCACCACATGTATGAAACAGTGGTTACGCCAAACTATATTCACATTTTATTGTATACTTTATTGGTTCGCGTCTTTCCTGTAGACATCGCAAAGTTAAGAGAATTTATTTATAAAGGACCTTGCAAAGCCAGGGATTGCTGTACCTACCTAACTTAATACTTACAGTACCTGGGCGACCGAGCGTTGCTCGGTTATAACTATTTATTGTAATATGGTGGTGTATAGGTGATAATCTTAACTACATTTTTTTACTAAATTAAACTTGTCTAAAACAATAAAAATTAAAAAATTATATATAAACTTGAACATATAAAAAAAAAACAAAAGTTAGTCACCGGGCGAGATTCGAACCCGTAACACTCGTTTAGCAGTCCGCGTCTTAATAACCCGCTGGACCAGACGGACAGTGGCCGGCAACACGAAATTAGCGACCATATTCTGCGTCGAAAGAAAAACGCATAAAAACTCGAATACACGCGTTTTCCCAAACATAAGACTAATCTAGATCGATTGTATACCCCCAAAAACCCCCATATACCAAATTTCAGCGAAATCGTTAGAGCCGTTTCCGAGATCACAGAAATATATATATAAAAGAATTGCTCGTTTAAAGGTATAAGATTTAAGTAGCTACACTATTTATAGGCGATACCAGCTAGGCAGGCGCCACGTTCACGCGTATCGTTTGTCGACTGGTCTGGCCTATAAATTATTTTTTTTTTGTCGCCAGTCACCCCTGTTTCAGATATCTCAATTTAAGATAGGATTGTCTATGGTTTTCGATTTTTTTTTTTCGATTAAAATGTAAATGACGCCCATTTGATTCCAGTCCTTAATTCTCTTAACCATCACATTAAATAAATATATATATTAATTAATAATGCAATGACGACCGGTTTGGCCTAGTGGGTAGTGACTCTGCCTATGAAGCCGATGGTCCCGGGTTCGAATCCCGGTAAGGGCGTTTATATGTGTGATGAACACAGATATTTGTTCCTCAGTCATGGGTGTTTTATATGTACGAGTATATAAGTATGTATTTATCTATATACGTATGTATATCGTCGCCTAGTACCCATAGTACAAGCTTTGCTTAGTTTGGGGCTGGGTCGATCTGTGTAAGACTGTTCCCAAATTATTATATTCGCCAATATATCTTGTTTGATATACGTTTTTTTTTAGAAAACAAACAGCCTTTTACAAATATATTTAAAGTAAATGAACTAAAAATAGGCCTAAAGTTTCCTACGTTACTAAAATAAAAAATAAATAAATAAATAAACGTTTATTCACATTTCATGCCTTATAAATATTTACAATATACTTCTGCCAAACCACATACACAAACGAAGCTCCTATAATATGCAAGCTAGGTAGTCTATATGTTACTTATATTTTTATCTATTTAACCTCTTACCGCATGCGCAGCCCTATATGGCAGTTATAATATTCAATTCTATTGATAGCTATTAAAGTTTATTTTTAAACAGATATAATACTTTTGTTTACGACATGAAGTAGTATAGAAAACTATTACATAGAAATGTAAATTACGCAATTATAAATTACCGGGTTAGTTGTGTACTACATGCAAGTAAGGTAAGAAAACATACAAAAGTATGAAAAATATGACTGGAACCAAATTGATCAATTTCTAGAAAACAAAATTTGCCGAACTTTGTTCTTGAACACGGACAAACTATGAACAAAAATATCTATATCGTTAAGAGATTCATTATACAAATAACAAGTGCGCCTAAAGAAAGTAGAAAATGTGGGTTTAGAACGTGTGTGTTATAACATTGTTTGTCCGAAATAAAGAAAATTTATTTATTTATTTAAAATGAATGATTAATTTAATGCAAATTTTCCTTAATAACAAACAGCATATAATCCAAAGCGACTTTCCTTATATGATACCATTGTGGTTGCATGTGTGACGCAAATTAATATTAATAATCAGCCTTCAGTCAGAATGTCGGAAATACATAATGATAATCCAGTTCTCAGTGATAGTCGTGTTACCCCGGCAAAAGTGAGTTTATTAAATTTCCAGACATATTTTTTTCAGAATAATTGATGTAAGTACTTATTTATGTTATTTTAATTTTGATTTTATTAACTTGTTTTTCATCTCTCCTATTCAGAAAGTTCACCTTTCATAGGCTGTTAACCGGGTGGAAAATTACATTTCGCATATATGGCTAACAGCCATTTTATATGCTCTATTATTCAGTTAAAAGCTCTCATATTACCTACCCCATTTTCAGACCAAGTATTATCGCAATTAAATGTCAATTGCATTAATAAATAAATAATAAATAAATATTATAGGACATTTTTACACAAATTGACTAAGTCCCACAGTAAGCTCAATAAGGCTTGTGTTGACGGTACTTAGACAACGATATATATAAAATATAAATATTTATAAATACTTAAATATATAGAAAACACCCATGACTCAGGAACAAATATCCATGCTCATCTACTCACTCTACTACTACTCACTACCCACTAGGCCAAACCGGTCGTCATTGCATTATTAATTAATATATATATTTATTTAATGTGATGATGAAGAGAATTAAAGACTGGAATGGGCGTCATTTACATTTTAATCGAAAAAAAAAATCGAAAACCATAGACAATCCTATCTTAAATTAAGATATCTGAAACAGGGGTGACTGGCGACAAAAAATTACTTACATTAAAGAAAAACTAAAACTACAAAATCTATTAACCGTCGCAAAATACCTATATAGATATCGGTTTTCGTCCACCCGGTCATTGAACTCTGTTATAGATTTTGGGTAAGTACCTATTTGCAATGGAAAAGTGCTAAATTGTTAACACATAAGTTTCGGTCCAAACATTTTTACGAAAGTTGAAGGTCGTCCTTTTGTATCTAACTCGAGTCAATTTTGCAAAGTTTTATGACATTATTATATGAATGTCAAGTTATATTAACTCATTTTTAAACACTTTACCACAAACAAATTATGTGCACTCACTTTTTGAATTCTTGTCTAATTAAATAAATAAATAATAATAAATATTATAGGACATTATTACACAAATTGACTAAGTCCCACAGTAAGCTCAATAAGGCTTGTGTTGAGGGTACTTAGACAACGATATATATAATATATATATATTTATAAATACTTAAATACATAGAAAACACCCATGACTCAGGAACAAATATCCATGCTCATCATACGAATACATGCCCTTACCAGGATTTGAACCCGGGACCATCAGCTTCGTAGGCAGGGTCACTACCCACTAGGCCAAACCGGTCGTCATTGCATTATTAATGAATATATATATTTATTTAATGTGATGGTTAAGAGAATTAAGGACTGGAATGGGCGTCATTTACATTTTAATCGAAAAAAAAAATCGAAAACCATAGACAATCCTATCTTAAATTGAGATATCTGAAACAGGGGTGACTGGCGACAAAAAATTATGGGTGTTCACTTACATTAAAGAAAAACTAAAACTACAAAATCTATTAACCGTCGCAAAATACCTATATAGATATCGGTTTTCGTCCACCCGGTCATTGAACTCTGTTATAGATTTTGGGTAAGTACAAGTACCTATTTGCAATGGAAAAGTGCTAAATTGTTAACACATAAGTTTCGGTCCAAACATTTTTACGAAAGTTGAAGGTCGTCCTTTTGTATCTAACTCGAGTCAATTTTGCAAAGTTTTATGACATTATTATATGAATGTCAAGTTATATTAACTCATTTTTAAACACTTTACCACAAACAAATTATGTGCACTCACTTTTTGAATTCTTGTCTAATTATTTAGAATGAAAACAGTCAAAATGCATTCACGTGCGTATTTCAAAAAATACTAAGGTAAAACTTATGTTTGCAAACAAAGTAACATGGAGCGCGGACTGCGCGCGCATTTGTCGAGCGGGCTAGGCGTTAGACGCGCCGCTCCAATTTTACGTCTTTCTTCATAGAACATCTTCTGTTTCACGTGCGGAACTGTGGCGAAACTTCTCTTTCGCTCTTATGGAATTCCTATTGATTAAATGTACTAAATCTTTTTTCATAGGAGCGCAATCCAAAGCGCTTCGCTTCACGCGTTACGTATGAAATTATAGCAGTAGGCGAGTAGTCATATGCTAATGAATAATAATTACTTATTTAACTATTATAATACATATAAAACTTAAAATCTAAATCTAAAAATAAATAAAACTAATCTTAAAATAAATAATTAAAAACTATCCCCCTGCGGCATGGTGCCGTAGATGCTGGCAGCATTTCCTCGTTGTATCGCAATACTTATTCTCTGTGCGAGGAAGCTGCCAGCTCTACGATCACCGGTAGCGTCTTCTATTTTTTTGGCTAATTCCTTAAATAGTGTAGATGCATTCGGACCCCACGGGCCAAGGGTCTCGACGCCAAAAGGTACGAAATCGTATTCGGGGCCGAGGCCCCTATACTTGATCTTTTTAGGGTTCCGTAGCCAAATGGCATAAAACGGAACCCTTATAGTTTCGCCATGTCCGTCTGTCTGTCTGTCTGTCTGTCTGTCTGTCTGTCTGTCTGTCTGTCTGTCTGTCTGTCTGTCCGAGGCTTTGCTCCGTGGTCGTTAGTGTTAGAAAGCTGAAATTTGGCATGGATATATAAATCAATAAAGCCGACAAAGTCGTACAATAAAATCTAAAATTTTAATTCTTTTTAGGGTACCTCCCCTACACGTAAAGTGGGGGTGAATTTTTTTTTTCGCTTCAACCCTAAAGTGTGGGGTATCGTTGGAAAGGTCTTTCAAAACTAATAGGGGTTTTCAAGAAACATTTTTTGATAAAGTGAATATATTCGGAGATAATCGCTCCGAAAGAAAAAAAAATGTGTCCCCCCCCCTCTAACTTTTGAACCATAGGTCCAAAAAATATGAAAAAAATCGTGGAAGTAGAGCTTAAGAAAGACATTAAATGAAAACTATAGCGGACATGATCAGTTTAGCTGTTTTTGAGTTATCGCAAAAAGTTTTCCCTTCATAGTAAAAAGACTTCTTTAATTAGGTACTGATTATGCAAATTTGCCTATTTGTTTAACTCGGGTGAAAGGTACCATTTACTACACTTTAAGCTCCAGTTTAGCTTATTGTGACGGAAGAGTAACTACGGAACCCTACACTGAGCGTGGCCCGACATGCTCTTGGCCGGTTATTTAATTTTTCGGCCGCCTCTGCCGCCGCGCCGGGTTTTGCAGTTGTTTAACTATTATTGACTTGTTTACGATAGAAACATTAATTATGAATAAGTAGTATTTATTACATTGATTAGGTACTATAGATTCATTACGATTATTTATGGGAGTTCACAAGCGCTCCTTAAGGCCTTAATCTATACGCGCCTTAAAAAAAGTTAAACTAAATGAATAATTAATGTAATGATAATATTTGAAATATTCATCTTCATTTATATGCAGTGAAAGAATTTATGACGCGTACTAAGTTTTGACTATAAGGACATAGTTATAAAAAAAAATAGTATAGTTTTTAATTGATTTAATAATAGGTATTTATAAATTAAATGTTATTTACGGTTATATAACTGTTAATTGTAATTGAATAATTATTATTTAAGTTTAGTTATTTTTTGACAAGTATTTTTATTGCTAATTTAATTTTATATTTAATACTATTGAAATTTATTGTATATTAATGTTAATATTCGAACACAATCGTTGTGATGTTATACGAATAAATAAATAATAATAAATATATTTATGTTTACTTCATACATTTTAATATTAAACAAAAGTAGTATAATTTTTATAGTACAATAATAAACATTTTGACAGTAGTGTAGTTTAACATTTATAACAAAAAATTAAATTAATTAGGAAAAGGCGGAAATAGATATCGGTACTTAAATGTCTATAATAAACCCACATTTCTTATGCTTGACTTTCCTCATAGTCGAAATGAAAAATGGAGTGTTTAACTCTGGTAAAAGTATATCTCACACTTGGTTAACAATCTATTATTATGAGAAGTGGAATTTCAGTTTCAAATTTGTTTTTAACCTTTTGAACGCCAGGAATACCTAAAGGCGTCGTTAATAGTGGAGCCCACATCGCCAAGGTGTTACGGCGGACGCCGTCAAAGTAACCTTCACACTTTCAACTAAGGTTTACATTAGCTCCCGTGCACACATTAATTAGCGCCCGGGAGCTTGGCGTTTGCGTTATGTTTGTGTTTATGATATAAAGCGTTCAAAAGGTTAAGACTGATTTTGGCGGTATCTATATTTTGAACTAAACATTGGAACTATGGAGTCTCAATTTAAAAGATTTGATTTGCCTGTTGCCTACGATAACCGGCTGCTAACTGGTTACCAATCGGGCGACCAGTATTTTGTGTATTGTTTATTATGTTATTCAGTTGTTTGCAATGGTTCCAAATTAAAATTTTCTTACTTTTCTCGTTGCACCATTGATAGGTAGAGAATGCCTATCATTTAGTTCGCCATTTGTATTTTATTTTTAATTTTGTGCAATAAACTTTGAATAAATAAATAATCTAATTTCCAGGTCGTCGTGTTAATAATGCTGCTGAAAGAAGCCATCGTTCTGTGCGTGTGTGTAGTTGGAACACTATCGAGTGATTTTCATAAAACACCGAAAATCGACCTAAAAACAACCACGGAACCGATTCTGACAACAAGTTATAAGTTGCCAGTACATATGACGGACACCAGGACTACAAAAACTAAGATAAACTCAACTATGACTACAACAGACTTAACTACAAAAAATGATGTAACTATAGAAATGCCGATATTGCCTACAGCACGCACCACTGAGAGTAAAAGTCGGTTTCCTACTACAGATTCTAGTACCACTGAAGAAAAATCGTTTTTCTCTACAAAGTCTAGCGTTACTGAGACTACAAGTTCTAGCATCTTATACAAAACTACTGAAGAATCAACTACGGAAATTACGGATACCTCTACTGTGACTTTAAATCCCAGCTTAATGACGACAACAGAAGAGTTAGCCATGACTACTAATGCTACAAATGATACTACGGTTGCACCAACTCTGACTACTCCCAGTACCACGGTGATAGGTTCCACTTCTAGTGAGAATACGGAAGTATTTATCTCAACTATAGAACACACTGCAAACACAGGAAGAGGATCAACTCTGGCTACAGGATACATTACGAGAAAGATTATAGAAGCATCAACAACTACGAATAGCATAATTGGCACTAAGACAGGGTCAATATTGATTACAGATCCCAGAACAACAGAGACCATTGGATTATCAACTCCAGATTTCACCACTACAGAGAGTAGATATTTAACTGTAACTACAAGCGATAGTCCCAGTTTGACAAAAAATAATAAATCAACTACTACTACAGCTCTTAGCACGATTGAAAGTAAAAGTGGGTACTCAACTACTGATTATAACACAAGGACTTTGAGTGTGTCAACTGCGATTATAGATTCAGATAAAACTAAGACTAGTATAGGGTCCATTTTTACTACAGATTTCAGCACGACAGAGACGTCACATACATCAACTATGACTATTGATAACGTCACGGGTGCATCAACTCTATCTACTCATTTCAGCATGACTCAGGGAGCTGAAGTGTCAATTTCAACTACAGATTCTAGCACCACGATGGCTACAGTTGTGTTCACCAATACAAATCCCAGCGCGAGTGTTACAGAATTTTCTACTCTAACTACAAATTCTAGTACCAAAGAGCCAACTTTGACTTTGAATTTTAACCCAACGAAGAATACTGGAAAGCTGAATCTGACACAGATCGCTGGGACTTCGGAGACTTTAACTAGTACTTCGATGACTGCTAGAGTGCCAATTGCTACTACTTACATTACTAAGACTACTTCAACTACAACTTATAACGCAGCAGAAACTACAAGCTCGTCTACTCTGACTTTTAATTTCAGCACAATTGAGACTTTAAAAGCTTCTATACCGATAGATTTTAGTACCTTGAGGACAAAACTGTCAAAAGTGATAGAAATGTTAACTCTGACTACGAATTTAAATGCCACAAATACTACAGCGTCGACTTTTACTACAAATTCAACTATGTCTACAAAACCGCCAGCTCTCTCGACTTTTTCCATTATATTTATAGCCATAATATCAAGTTTAATGGTATTGCTGTTAGTATCTGTATTTATATATAGAATCCGACGGCGTGTCGGATCCAAACTGACTAATTCAGAACAGGAATATGAACTAGACTCTAACAATCTATACTTCAGTCGTGATGTAAGTGTACCTGACGTTTATGATAATCGTTTTGGAACTGTCACGCCCATCAGCAGAATAAAGAGGGCACCAAAGCCACAGGATCTTGACTCGTTAGAGCGCTTTGAATGATGATTTTAATTTTACTGATCAACTTTAAACGTCCGAAAAAACTTCTCGCCGCGACTCTTCAACTTGTACATCAATGCGCTCATAGAGGATCTCAGCAGTACTAGAGTTGGATGTGCAACTGCCGGGGAGATGGTAAACAATATTAGCTACGCGGATGACATCGAGCTGCTGGGGCCCTCTGTTTGTGCAGTCAGAAAACTTTTGAGTAAGTGCCGTGACTCAGGGACTTAGGTACAATGTGGCTAAAAGTGAGGTTCTTGTTTTCCAGCATAGCATAAGGTGGATAGAGTACCGGAAATCTCACTGTACGGAATACCTCTGAATAGGACCAATAAATTCAAGTACCTGGGTCACTGGGTCACGGAGTGCCTCTCGGACAATCCAGACATTGAGAGGGAGCGTAGGGCGTTGGCTGTCCGGGGCAACATGGTGGCTTGCAGGTTTGCACGATGTACAAGGGAAGTTAAGATAACTCTGTTTAAGGCATATTGCCAATCCTTTTACACGTGCAGCCTGTGGGTCAACTATACTTAGAGGACAATCAGCGCCTTACGCGTTCAGTACAATAACATATTTAGGATGCTGTTGGGTCTCCCTAAATTCTGTAGCGCGTCGGGTATGTTTGAGGATACGCGAGTAGATGGTTTCCATGCCATAATGCTTCCCTTATGCGCCGAGTACGTGAGAGCTCCAACAGCATCCTAAATCTGGTGGCTAATAGGCTGGATGGTCCTATAGCAAGGCACTGGGATAGCCTCCATGTCCCACATTATCCTTATAGCTTAGAATAATATTAAGTCTTGACATTTTAAAAAAAATTGACTGCGCATATCTTTAGAGCATTGAACTTTAAATTTAATTCTATTTTATGGTTTTTAATTTTTTATTATTGTAATAATCAGTTAATTTTATTTTAACATAAGCTATCAATGAATTGTTAAGTTATTTTTATTTTATCAATCATCAAATGCTCAGTTAATTTAATTTTAATGTCTAATCATGAATTTTTATGTTATCACCAAATTTTTTAAATTTTATTCTAAATGTATACCTATGGATCGATGTTGTCTGGAATAAATGACTTATTTATTTATTATTTATTTATAAAGAGCCGACCATCTTAGCCCTACTAAACTGGTTTTGATATGACATTGGCGATCGTTTTGGTGATGGACGCGATAACTTATATAACTATAGTTATTTATATAAAATAAATTATTACTTTAGAAATTATGAGGGAACACATAAACACACATATGTATGTATCCACATACATACCGGTTAAAATTATAACCCATCTTTCGCTTTGCCATAGTCGGGTAATGAAAACAAAAAACACAAAAACAACAACAACACACAAACAAAACAAAAACATCAAAAAACACTTTTATTAATATTTTGTTACACAATCAATACATATAAATTAGGTATCTAGGTTGCTATTTTCCATCTTTATTTACTCAATTACCCATAACCATGGAGGATTGAACAACTGGAGACGCCCAGTCTTTAATTTTTTTTTTTAATTCGATGTACAATTGAAGAAAAATAATAGTGTAAAGGTATCGTGTATATAACAAAAAGCATAAATGTTTAAAAAATAATAGAGACCTGAGAAAAGACTTAAATTACAGGTACCTACTATCAAGTGACAGCAACTTTAACCGTTATTTTAGAAAAGAATATACGGTTCTAATAAAGAGGCCTAATGAATTGCAAAACAAACCTGCGTCCATACAAATTTTCATTGTACTGCTTACATGCGCGCCAAATATATGAACGCTGTGCGTATTTCGTTCTGCTGTTAGGAATGCTAAATAATGCCTAATTTTTTGTAAAAAACTGTCTGCCGATTTTGGCGGGGGTGGCAGGGACACGTTAAATGTACGGCTATGTATCAAGTTTAATATACATACATGTATTATGTAATGTAATGTGTCTTATTACTAGTCCAGTAAGCTACGTCGGTAAGAATAGAATATCAAGTTGCAGTGCCCTTACAGGGTTCATATGATAGGATGGAACGACATAATATTATTATGTTCTTCATGCAAAATGTCTACATAGTGGATACGAAGAGTCATAAATGTCATAATTATAGGATTCAAAAAAACTAAGAGCTGTGCAACCTCCGTAGTATCTACTCAAGCTTGTTTATGAGTATTCCGTGACTGCTACAGTCGAACGGTTAGGCAAATAACAGAACACTCCTCCACAATGGTGGCTTTAAATCAGATTTTATCTAGACACATATCATAAACCTTCTATGATGGCTTAAAAATCCGTAAATAAGTGCCAACATTAAGATAAACTGTTTTATTACAACATTTTTTTTAGGTAATTGCTTCATTCCTACATCAAAATCGATTTGGTAATGACATTTATATTTCGAACATATCTGAATAAGCAATTCGATTCGACCTCTATTCTAATATCAGTCGAGATTCCTTTTTGTTCGACGTGAAATGTTATTTCGACGACGTGAAGTGTTAGTTTGTATCGAATGATACCGAAATAGGCACTCAACTCTAGTTTGTCTCTGAATTAAAAAAAAACTACGAATGTGTGACATCCGTGAAAAAAGTTTTCATTTACCGCCATTTGACGTACAGTATATGAAAACTTTTTCATGCATGTCACGCATTCGTAGTTTTTTTTTTAAATTAAGAGACAAACTAGAGTCGGGAGCCTATGTCCGTATCGTTAGATACAAACTAGCGTGCGAGATTTGACAAAATTGTGTGCAATTAACATTTCACGTTGAACAATAAGGAATCTCGACTGACATTTGTCAAAATTGTATGCAATTTACATTTCATGTCGAACCAAAATGCATCTCGACTAATATTAGAATAGAGGTCGAATCGAATTGCTTTTTTCAGAGATGTTCGAAATTTGATTGTCATAACCAAATCGATTTTGATGTAGTAATGAAAAATGAAAAAATAATTTATTATTGCACACACAAAAATGGGTTCAACAGTGGGTACTTTTATAATAAACCGTTGGAACAGGGGTCCCCAAAGTAGGCATAAACTGTATCTTGGGCAACCAGTTAATGAATAAAAACTAGAGAATTATGCCTAAAAATATAGGTATTTATAAGGCGGGAAGCGTTGGGGACGAGATTTAAAGCCAGAGGTTTACGCGAATACTGATTATATTATTATTCGTTCTTAGTGTTTCTAAATATAGACCGCCGTTGCTGTGCTAGAATATCCAAACTAGGTTGAAGTATCCAAAAACACAGCAATGGTTAAGTTCTAGTACCGAGACGCTTACAAGACGCTGTCGGGTGACAATGCAATATTATGAGCAATGAGCTAATCTGTTGATGGAGACAGAAGGTAGCCATAGGAACTCTGTGATAACTGATAAAACAACGCAACCTCATTGTGTTTGGGGTTTTTAGAATTGTCTCGATGAGTATTAGTTGCCTGTGGAAAGAAAAACACAGTCAGCGATAAAAGCTTGTAGGTACTAAAATGAAATTTTTGACAAAAACTTATTCTATTATTTGACTATGACCTTGGGTGGGCTTTTAAGGACAGACAGTTGAATTTAACAAGAACATTTTGTCACTATTAACATTATAAAATAACCAGCCGACCCCTATTTAATGCAAGAAGGAAGGTAGGTACCAATTAAATAGACGATCTTCAAATTTATTCGCTTCATGAAACTGGCAATAAAATCGAAGTTCGCAAATTGTGGGCTTCTTTCTCTGTCACTCTAATTAAACCTTCATTGGAATAAAAGAAAAAGATCTCAGCAATTTTTGAATTTCAGTTTTTGCGGCAGGCTCTCACCTCTTTATATTATATAACCCAGTTTTAGTTATTACGCGTTTTCCTTAGCTAAAACTAGTTTTCCGTATCGCCCCAATGAAAAAAAAATGGGTTTTTACGGTGTCATTTTATTATTATACTTAGCCTTTCTATCAATTTTTTTTGCATCACCTACTAGGATTGATATGAATATTTATTGAAACGAATCCGCTCCCCTCCACAAGGTTCTCCCAAAGAAATCGCTCTTTAGCGATAAAACCGCTGATTGTGTTACATCTGCTTTTAAGTTTCTGATTTGTACCGTTTTGTTTTATTGAGGTGTGAAATAAAGAGTATAGTATTGTACTATAGCTACAAATAACGATACTTTACCAAATCCTATACGTAAATCGCGTACGAAGAGAAGGCTTACATATTTAATCATCTTTAGGGTATATTCTTACAGCTTCATTCACCTCTTCATTAGACTGTTCCTTGTCGCCCCACCCCCAAATATTGTGCGTACCATCTCCAGTACGCATAACACGCCTCCTAATGACGTCATCAGAGATGGTCTTCAAGTCATAAGCCCAGCCGATCCTCGCAAAGAAATCTATGAACGCCGTAGTCAACATAAACGTGCTTCCCTTGAGTTCTGACGTCTTATAATCCCAAGGAAAAGCGTGATGGTAATTATGGTAGTTTTCTCCAAGTGTGACCATAGTGAGTAGACTAATGTCTGTAGCCATCATATCTTTGTCGTATGGCCTGTACCCCCATTTGTGGAGAACGGAGTTGACTAAAGCAATGGTGTTGTAGGTGCAGACGTGGTGGAATAATACGGGCACGAAGATGGCGTTTGTCCAGGTCTCGTTCCAGAAGTAGACCGGGGTAACAGAGGGGAGAATGACGCAAATAATCGCGACCAGGATTGCGTAATATCTGAAACAATTTAGTGATTTAATGGGGTGTTACACAAAGGAGAATGGGCAATTTGTCCCATGGATGTATACTGTTGAGACATATCTCGTTTGAAAGGGTTGACTCTTAGCATTATTTTATTGTATGACACCAACTTTGGATAACGTGCAGGGACTGAGCAATTTAAAAAAAAGAGTGGCGAATATAAACTGTTGTTTTACAAAGTACTTGTTACGTAGCCGGTTGTTAGGTGTTTTGTATGAAAGAATATGAGAAATTCTAGATTTCTGTTTACCACTACTTACGTTTAAGTACGTACAGGGCTGGAATTAGTTGATATAACATATGCTTGAATGAAAAATATTGCTATTAAACACTGAAACTTGCTTGTATACTCAAGCCATATATATCATTTAAAAGACATTTTTATAAGGTATTTTAATATATATATACTTGCACTCAAATGCTTGCAGGGGCGGTAATAAAACGAGTTTTTTCGTTAATTAATTGTGGTAAATGCCGCTTTGTTTGTTCTACCTGGCACTAGATGGAGCCTTGGTAGCAGTTTGGGTAATTTTTACTATTGATATATACAATTGAGTCATATCCTATTTGGAAGGTCTTCAATTAAGCATTAATTACTTATATGACACCAAAGACCGAAAGTGTCCAGGGAAGATGATATTAATAATTTTGATCATGCGCTGCGGCGTAAACTGGAACTAAAAAATGTCATTCATCTAGAGTTACTTTTGTAACCATTTACATCACTTTGCATGCCTGAAATATAATGAAAAAGTAATTTATATATTTTTTTAAATTATTACTGCTCAATAAATGGCACTAAACTACTTAATTATGATTTTTCAAATCCTCTCTAGTACTGACATCTTGCGTGCAATAGGAGAACCGAATGAGCGGCAAATGCTGGATCCGTATAGTCGCTTATAAACGCTAAAAATGTCACCGAAGAATAAGTTTGTTTAATTCGGAACTTTGACAATAAAAGGAGTGGTTACCTTGAACTAGTAAGTTTCGTCTATTTGTCTCTCTTGCTCTTACATATTCGAGTGATAAAGGTAGAAAAAGCATTACATTTTTTAAAGTTCGCGTTATGTCCCGCTAGAAACGTTATATAAACTTATTATTAAACATGAAATAAGATTCCTAAGCAATAAGTAGGTAAGTAAATGTATTTATGGAGTAGTTGGAGTACCATAATTAGCAGCAAGAAAATAAATCTAAGTTTATATGTTACGATAAAATAAATCGTAAAAAGGTACTATGTACATACTTGTTTTGTCTCTCTGCAGGAAAATTGTGTAAAAGTGAAACATTTGAGATTGCGTCGCGGTTCAAAGCAACGTTTCCTTCGTTTGCCATATGAAGCAGGATTAAATTGTGTAGTTTTAAGTTCTCATGTAAGTGAATTGTCAAATTCTTAGTGAGAATAAAGAATCTTAAACCTAAAATTAACGCAGTGAATACAATAAAAGCATCAGCGACTCTTAACTGCTTGCCAAGCTAAGATAGTAGCTGTATTTCGTTCCATTATATATACATATGAAATAAAAACTTTTGAATACATTTAACACCTTTATTTCATATAAATTGAAAAATAACTGACGGCATACATTTTCTTCACGGTCGCACAAATATTAGCAGGATGAGTCGACAAGTTAATTTAAAGCAAGCATTGGTGAATAGGTGCATCCAGATCCAGATAAGAGAATGCATGGTTATTGCGCCAATCTCGGACCATTTGCGATTAGTTTGCTAGCTGAAGCGGGTTAACGAAAAACAGTAACTGGCGACGCTAGCTGGCGCGGACGCGTGCGACGAATTTTACCTACAAAGGCACCCGCGCACGTGCACCCGCTCCGTGCACTCGCGCCAGCTAGCAAACGCCCTTAACCTTTTGAACGCCAAGAATACCTTAAGGCGTCGTAACTAGCTATGCTCAAAGCGTCATAAATACATTATAGCTGATATAGCCGCTGTCAGAGTAACCTTCACACTTTCAAGTAAGGTTTAGGGCATAGGGCGTCCGCAACGTCGCGCGTGTGCATGGAGCGGGCGTGCGGCTTAGAGCTCGTTCCCACTATGTCGGATGTCGTGGCGATTTTTAATCGTGTGTCGTTGCCGCTGTTCTCACTATGTCGGATGTCGGATCCGGATTTCAATCGGGTGTCGGCGGTACTGTTCCCACTAGTCGTCTGTCGTGCACGATCGCAGCTGGCGTGTATTTTTCGAGTGGGTAGCGAGGCTTAGTACAAGATGAACGTCGACGAAATGTTTGTGGTTTTGTATTATTTGCGAAAGAAACGATTAGAGGCAGTTAAAAACAGGAGATATTGGGTACACCCAATTCTCAAGGAAAGATTTACCTTATGAATATTTCAGAATTTGATAGCTGAATTAAGAAGCGATCGCAACGACGCGGCAGCGACGCGCGGGTGTGTGAGGGGGTGCCGCGCGGGCGGCGCGGGCGAAATCGTTCCGACATCCGACAAAATGTGAACAGCGCTATATTCACTCGTACGCGAGCGAGACACGACACGATTTTTTTCCGGGCTGGGAGGGCTGGCAAAACGCACGACATTTTATGTCGTATCCGACACAAAATCGTTGTCGGACGAGTGTGAACAGCTTCATATAAAATGTTCTGCCAGTGGAACGTATGATTAAAAATCCCCACGACATCCGACATAGTGGGAACGAGCTCTTACAGTATGAGCAACGCTAACTGGCGCGGACGCGTGCGACTGATTTTACTTACAAAGGCACCTGCGCGTGTTTGCCCGCTCTGTGCACTAGCGCCAGCTAGCAAACGCCCTTAACCTTTTGAACGTCAAGAACACCTAAAGGCGCCGTCACTAGACATGATTTAAGGGCCATGAACACTGGCATGTGAGTAACGTTTTTGTTATGGCGTTCAAAGGGTAAAATATCAATGTCGTAATGCGTCGCTAGCGCGTTATTTTCGAATCGCACCCGTGCTCCCGTGTTGGACTGCACACGCGGTGTACACTTCTTGTTATTGTAACCGTTTGTGCGCCTAGATAACACAAGTACACATACACAACTCGCAAAATGCTCGCGTGCTCTTGTTTATATGTAAAGTACGTCTTCTAGGGCCGTGGATTGGACCCACGCGACCGGCGGGGCGGTAAGCGGCATACATTGGTCGCAATGCAAGCTGTAAAGCTAGTGCAGTGCATGAGGGACGCGCGGCTTTCTCTCACCACATCTTTAGGTGTTCTTGCCGTTCAAAAGGCTAAAAGCACCCAATGAGGTGGCTTTACATTAGCTAGATGCCGGCCCACACGCCGATCCGGTGTGCAGGCTAAGGAAATCGCTATGTAGGCCAATTCGAAAGTGCAACTGACATTAAACCAATTTTAGAATAATATTGGAATGATACCAGTTAGCTGTCATTCGTGTGTTCATTTCGCACTTATACGCATGTATTTGTGCGAGCGAGACGCCCGCAACTAACTGATATGATTCCAATATTACTCTAATATCGGTGTGCACGCCCCTTATATTCATAAGCAAGGTAAGATTGAACCACTATAGAAGGCAGCGAAGAGGCCGGCAATGGAACTGGTAGCGTTTGATGGAGTCAGTTTTCTGTCAAATGCAAGTTCAAATTGGCCTGACTGTCTCACTCGCACACCGGAGTAGCGTTTCATATAAGCGTACTTTGTTATATCCAATCGACCCGCTCTATTCAGTAGGTTTCATTATCTCGATCCATCAGTTAAGTAACAATCTCTTCAATCTGGTGGATCGAGATGGTGGATCCTACTGGACAGATGGAACCTATGGATAGGAAAACGTTATGCTCAACAATTTGGTAGCAGAAGCGATGTGATTTTTTAAAATCGCGACTGTGTCGTTGACATAATATATCTGAGGACGGGCCTTACGGGCAATAAGAATGGGGCCAGTACAGCGGTGTTACGCACACGAGTTTGAGCCAATCGTGCAGTCTAACGCCACAAGTACCACGACGTGATTGGTTGATGAGTTCGCATTATGCACGCGATTGATCGCATCTAGTTGCGTTAGACAGCACGATTGGCTCGAATTTGTGAATGACACAACTGAACTAGCACTATCGTTATTGCCCCTAAGGTCGGTCCTTAGATATATGGTAAGCGTCAGGATGGCGGTGGACCTCAGCGAATTTCAAAGAAATATTTATAAACATATTGTACCTTCTGTGTACCTTTAATATAAACCAGTGTACCTTTCCCCAAAACGAGATATTTTACAAAACGGTCCACCCGCCAACCTGACGTCAGGATGGCGGGTGGACCTATGAAATCTTGCATTATACCGCACTAAAAGTATGCAGTTATATTGTGCATGAGCTTAGCCTAGCTAGCTTGTTTTGGGGAGAGGTACACCGGTTTCTATTTCTATTTACAGAGGTAAACTGAAGGTACAGTCACCATCATATATATCGGAGCGGCCAAGGTACCCACGAATATCTGAACATGCCTCTACTGTCAAGAGGTTAGAGTGCGTGTTTAGAGATCTTTGAGCACCTCGGCCACTCCGATATATCTGATGGCGACTGTACCATATAACTGCATACTTTTAGTGCGGTATAATGCAAGATTTCATAGATCCAACCGCAATCCTGACGTCAGAATGGCGGGTGGACTTTTTCTTAAATATCTCGTTTTGGGTTAGGTACACAGAAGGTACAGTATGTTTATAAATACTTACTTACTGCTATGGCGCAGCGACCCGAAGTGGATCTTGGCCTCCGACACCAAAGACCGCCATGCTTCTCTGTCCAAAACCGTTTCCATCTAGTCGACGGCGCCGAGTTCGCTAAGGTCTTTTTGCATTTCATCTCTCCAGCGGGACCTACCTAGGACGTCTAGACGGTCTTCGGCCATTTGGAACTTCAGAGTACGCCCTCCAGGCTGCACGATCCTCACCCATCTGGACTACGTGCCTGAGTCATCGGAGTCTGGCAGCGCGAAAAATCCTAGGACTCACACGTGGAGAGAATGGAACCTGGAGACTCCACAGGAATCAGGAGATTGAAGATCTGGTGTCCGAGCCGGACGTCATTGGATGTTTATAAATATTTCTTTGAAATTCGCTGAGGTCCACCCGCCATCTAGACGCCAGATGTCAATGCCGAGTGCGACCGCCCTTAAAGCGGTATATTATCTCTAGTCTCTCCAATATGTTCTCCTGGTGGGTCCACGGGGTTTATTTAGCGGGTCTACGTATACCTAATTATTTTTACCATGGGCCGACCATGAACACGATTCTATTTTGAAAACGTTGCCCGCGTAGCTACTTCAGTCTTAGGCGGTATATACTCTACACCACGTTCACAAAAGATTGATATTTTAGGTAAAAACTCACATTTCGCTATATTTGTCCATAGTAAATACTAATTCAAAAACTACTGTAGGGCCTAAAATCTTCTGTGATAGTAATGTAGAAATAAATACTGTTGACAGGCGGTCAACGGTATTTAGTACAATAATTACACTGAAACAATTCGTATAGAATACAGAACCTATGAATAATATATATCTAGAGAATCTAACTTTAATGCAATAATATAATTGAACAAAAGAAATACATTAGTACGAGTAGTACGATCAACCTATATGTCTATTTTTAATAGTCTTAATGTTCGTGTATCGGTTCTGTATTCTATGGCCATTAATTATGCTTTATTTTTCAACTTTCTTTGACTACACACAAGTACACATTATATTTGCTTTTTTCTTGAACTTTATCTTGCCCATGTTCGATTCTTCTTATGTCGATGCATCCTCATTATTTCCGTATGGTTTCTGAAAATACAATAACAGTTTTTGTATTGTTTTCTAATACCTATGTTTGAAGTCGGTTTCCTATTTTTAAGAGAAGTTTTTTTTTTCATGTAAGTACCGTCAAGTGGGGTAAATTAGAGCAGATGGGATACCTATCGACAATTATGTCAATAAACAGTTTTACGTTCCATCAAGAATTGAGAGGTTGCCTCAATTCCTCATGGAACCCATGATGTAAGCTAGACCTTTACACAAATATTCCTTAAACCTCGTTAACCCTTTACCAGGCCCCGAAGAACCAGCGTGTCTTAATACGTACTTTATATGCTGTTGCAACCGTATTTAACGCCTTGTAAAAAATGTATTTATGAACGTCGGAGATCTTCCTTTAAACCAGAAATAAAAATGTGGGTTAAGGTTATCCCATCGCCTGTCTAAGTAATGAACTGTCATACTAGATTTTGTCTTATTATATTCTTGATCAGGCCAAGGGATATATTCCACCCACATCTTATATCGGTTATAATAGTCAAGGTTTAACTCCAAATCTCCTACGAAACATTATATCAATCACTGAAAAAAAATCACTTACTTACGTGAGTTTTTATGACATGACAAGACAATTTACCGGGCCATGGGAAATATAGCTCCCACACAGTTAAACTCTAATAAGGCCATGGGATAATGTCAACCCACATCCTAATTCTGGTCATACACAATAATGCATGAATATTTAGCAATGTTTCCGATTACATTAGCTTTCAACACTCAAAATCTACAAAATATCAAAAAATTATTCGACCTATGTACTTCTGTTTCATAGAAATTATGAAAAGTGTTCGAATTTATCCGTAGTTTACTGAAATTAGCGTTCAAGTGAATTTAAACGGCTGCCAAAGATATATTACGCAATTTAGAAGCGTGTTGTGAATGAAGATCATAAAATAATATTTTCAGGGATTGACAAAATATTTTGTAGGTGGTTTGGAGTTAAAACCTGACTACGGTAACCGATATAAGATGTGGGTGAAATATATCCCTTGGCCTGGTAAAGGGTTAAGCAAGTAGCTTCTTTACAAACATAACAAAGAAGACAAATCGTCTAGGGTGAAATACGCATCGTTAAAGAGTTATTTTCTGGTCCTGATCAGAAGTTCCACTTCTTCAAATAGCACTTTTTTGAATGGCAATGCCTGGTCTGTTGATGAAACTAAAAAACGCCTATAAGATTTGGGGAGTTCCCTTAATTCCTCGTGGTTTTGTCAAAAATAGGACCATCTTGGAACTATATACCCACTTTCAAACGATAACTAATTTTCAACATTGGTTCAGAAAATTTTTGAAGTCGGTTAAAAAGTAGTATCTTTACAATACTTTCCTTTTACTAAGAAGGGATGACTACTACAATTTGCTTACTAAGTAAGTACTTACTTACTATTAGTATCAGATTGGAGTCGACTCGAGAGTCGATAAAATGGGCGTCGCTACCCTTTCCGGGTGGGGGGGATTTCACCGCATGAAAAAGAGACACATATAGTGAGTTCTTACTGTTCTACCAAACTACATATATAAAGTAGTCGTACTTTTTGAGTCAAATTAGTTTAATTCTAAAGGTGCGACGTAATGGCCTGAAGCCCGCTCTTAGCATACCTAGTTATACTATTTGATGGATATTGGTGTCAATTTATAATACGTTTAAGTATTCATTGTCTTTACCTAATTATCTTTACCTTTTGCCGACCGGTTTGGCCTAGTGGGTAGTGACCCTGCTTATGAAGTATGAAGCCGATGGTCCCGAGTTTGAATCGCGTAAGGGCATTTCTTTGTGTGATGAATACAGGTATTTGTTCCTAAGGCATGCGTGTTTTCTATGTATATACGTAAATATATATTTATCTAAATAAGTATGTTTAACGTCGCCTAGTACCCATAATACAAGCTTTGATTAGTTTGGGGCCAATCTGTGTAAGATTGTCCCTACCTATTTATTTATTTATTACCTAAGGTAACCTACATTAGGTAATTAAAGCATTTTATTTTTGTAAGGGTAACAGTTTTGTTGGGATATAAAATGGTTAATGATAAAAACTAATACTTTTACCAGCATTTTAACTTTATATTCATGTATTCGAAACCTATACATTTATGACAATAACTTTTGCAAGACGATAAGATTTTTTATTCACAATAACTTGTCCGTATTCGAACTGTCTGGCTACCCGGCTGGCCGTGGCTGTGTACCCGGATTTTATACTCTGAAACTGGAACTAGTGACAGATAAGAGTCGATTGATGTTTTTTTTAAAGACACTTATACTTAAATAGAATTACTTACCTATGTTTAATTAAAAGAAAGACTACTTATACATAATAATCCTTACAGTTTTAACCTATTTAACCTACCTACCTACCTACTTTTAATAGTAGCAGTTCGGTTCACTTAGTAGAAATACCTGTTCTAAGAATAATGAAAAAGAAAGAAGAGTAATAAAAATAAAGAATCTGGAAGTCGTTGAGGTGTTCCGTTCTTCATCAGCAATTCTACTTCAACAAATGTCACTTTATTGAGTAAAAATGCTTGTAATATTGATGAAAATCCTAAAATGACTATATGTATGCCT
This sequence comes from Cydia pomonella, assembly GCF_033807575.1. Taxonomy (NCBI): domain Eukaryota; kingdom Metazoa; phylum Arthropoda; class Insecta; order Lepidoptera; family Tortricidae; genus Cydia; species Cydia pomonella. The sequence goes on along the minus strand of NC_084706.1, from coordinate 23,895,523 downwards.
ATCCTATACAATATGAGAAGCTCCTTCGGTTTCTCGTAGAACCTATCATCAGAACTGGACCTTGACACAAATGTTCCTTAAATACTTGTCGTTGAAGAGTTCCATTTTGCTCAATATAAGCAGTTTCACTTCATCAATTAATGTCAATTGTTCAAATAAAAAAAACTTGATATGTTGACGAAAATCCTCAATTCCTCCCAATTGTGAATTCAAATCGATTTAAAATCCTCAATTCCTCATTGAATCCATCATCATAACTGGACCTTGACACAAATGTTTCCTAAGAACCTAGCTTGCTACAAACTTAACAAAGAATAAGAATCGCGCGCGTTGAAGAGTTCCGTTCTGGTCAATATCACTAACTTGTTTAAATAAAAATGCTTGATATGTTGACGAGAATCCAAACATTACTGTATGTATTGTATGCCTATAAGATTTGAGGAATTTCTTCGATTTCTCATGGAACCCATCCTCAGAACTAGACCTTATGACACAAATGTCTTCAAGAACTTTACTTGCTACAAAATAAACAAATAAAACATATCGCGCGCGAATTGGCGAGTTCCATTTTGGCCAGCATCAGCTGTTGCATTTCGTCAAATGTCACTTTTTAATAAAAATGCTTGATATGTAAATAAAAATCCAGAAATTATAAGATGTCAGGAATTCCCTCGATTATTTATGAAACCCATCATCAGAACTGAACATTGATATAAATACACCTTAAGAACGTTACTCGCTACAAGCTTAATAAAGAATACAAAACGCGTGCGTTAAAAAGTTCCGTTCTGGACAACATCAGCAGTTCCACTTAAAAACTTGATCAAATATAACTTTTTTTAAATAAAACACCTAGAGATATTGATGAAAAAAAAATTTATATGTATTTCTATAAGGTTTGAGGTGTCCATCATCAGACCTAGACACTAGACACTGGTGTCTACCACAGATATTTCTTAAGAACCTTACTTTCTACAAACTTAAAAGTTCCAAGGAATTGTTCGGATTAATCTCTGCCGCCTCTTTCCGTCACCGCTTTACGCTACATCATTTATATCTTCACCACTTAGATGGTTGGCAATCCTCAACTGTGCATTTCTCTAGAAACTTCCTGCCTCATACAGCTAAACTATGAAATGATCTGTCGCATGCGGTATTTCCGGCCCAATACGATCTTTCAAACTTTAAGGAAAGAGCGTGTTCCTATCTTAAATGCCGGCACCGCACTTACAATCCCTATGGTGTAACAGATGTCCATGGCTAGCGGTAATTGCTTACCATCAGTTGATTCGTCTGCTAGTTTGCCTCTTATATCACAACAAACAAAAAAAGAAAAAATCTCACGCGTTGAAGAGTTGCGTTTTAGTCAACATCACTAGTTCCACTTCATCAAATGCCACTAATGTGAATAAAAAAAGCTAAAGATATTGATGAAAATCCAAAATGACTATATGCCTATAAGAATTGAGGAGAATGAGGAGTTCCCTCGCTTTCTCATGAAACACATCATCAGAACTGTACTTCGACAAAAATGTTTCTTGAGAACCTTACTCGCTACAAACTTAACAACGAAGAAAAATTGCGCGCGTTGGAGTTCCGTTTTGGTCAACATCAGTAGTTCCACATCATCAAATGTCACTTTTGTGAATAAGACTTGATAATATGTTGATGAAAATCCAATAAGTACTATATATATACCTATAACATTTAAGAAATTCCCTCGATTCTTCATGGGACCCATCATCAGACCTTTACCTTGACACGAATGTTCCTAAAAACCTTAATACTTAAAACTTACTTGCTACAAACTTAACTAATAAAACAAATCGCGCGCGAGTTGGCGAGTTCCATTCTGGTCAACATCAGCTGTTACACTTAGTCAAATGACAATTTTTTAATAAAAATGCTTGATATGTAAATAAAATCCCAGAAATTATTACATGTATGCCTATAAGATTTTAGGAATTCCCTCGATTCTTCATGAAACCCATCATCAGAACTGTACTTTGACAAAAATGTTTCTTAAGAACCTTACTTGCTACAAACTTATCGAAGAAAAATTGCGCGCGTTGGAGTTCCGTTTTGGTCAACATCAGTAGTTCCACATCATCAAATGTCACTTTTGTGAATAAGACTTGATAATATGTTGATGAAAATCCAATAAGTACTATATATATACCTATAACATTTAAGAAATTCCCTCGATTCTTCATGGGACCCATCATCAGACCTTTACCTTGACACGAATGTTCCTAAAAACCTTAGTACTTAAAACTTACTTGCTACAAACTTAACTAATAAAACAAATCGCGCGCGATTTGACGAGTTCCATTCTGGTCAACATCAGCTGTTACACTTAGTCAAATGACAATTTTGTAATAAAAATGCTTGATATGTAAATAAAATCCCAGAAATTATTACATGTATGCCTATAAGATTTTAGGAATTCCCTCGATTCTTCATGAAACCCATCATCAGAACTGTACTTTGATAAAAATGTTTCTTAAGAACCTTACTTGCTACAAACTTAACGAAGACAAATTGCACGCGTTGGAGTTCCGTTCTGGTCAACATCAGTAGTTCCACATCATCATATGTCACTTTTGTGAATAAAAGTTGATAATATGTTGATGAAAATCCAATAAGTACTACATATATGCCTATAGCATTTAAGAAATTCCCTCGATTCTTCATGGGACCCATCATCAGACCTTTACCTTGACACAAATGTTCCTAGAAACCTTAATACTTAAAACTTACTTGCTACAAACTTAACTAATAAAACAAATCGCGCGCGAGTTGGTGAGTTCCATTCTGGTCAACATCAGCTGTTACACTTAGTCAAATGACACTTTTTTAATAATAATGCTTGATATGTAAATAAAATCCCAGAAATTATTACATGTATGCCTAAAAGATTTTAGGAATTCCCTCGATTCTTCATGAAACCCATCATCAGAACTGGACATTGATGTATTAAGTACACCTTAAGAACCTTACTCACTACAAGCTTAATAAAGAATACAAAACGTGTGCGTTGAAAAGTTCCGTTCTGGAACATATCAGCAGTTCCACTTGATTAAATGTAGCTTTTTTTTTTAATAAAACGCCCAAAGATATTGATGTAAATCCAAAAAAAACTATATGTATTTCTATAAGGTTTGAGGTTTTCTATCAGACCTGGATCTAGACACAGATGTTTTTTAACAACCTTACTTTCTACAAACTTATCAGGACAAATCTATTACGGCGAGTGTTCCATCGAATTGCTCGGATTAATCCTTGCCGCCTCTTTTCGTCATCGCTCTACGCTACAACATTTTTATTTTCACCACTTAGATGGTTGGCAGTCCTCAACTGTGCATTTCTCTAGAAACTTCCTGCCTCATACAGCTAAACTATGAAATGATCTGTTGCCTGCGGTATTTCCGGACCAATACGACATTTAAAACTTTAAGAAAACAGCGTATTCCAATCTTAAAGGCCAGCACCGAACTTACAACGCCTATGGTTTAGCAGGTGTCCATGGGCGGCGGTAATCGCTTACCATCAGGTGTGACGTCTGCTCGTTTGCCTCTTATATCATAAAAAAAAAACAAAGAAGAAAAATCTCGCGCGTTCAAGAGTTCCGTTTTGGTCAACATCAGTAGTTCCACTTCATTAAATGCCACTAGTGGGAATGAAAAAGCTTAAGGTATTGATGAAAATCCAAAATGACTATATGCCTATAAGATTTGAGGTGTTCCCTCGCTTCCTCATGGAACCCATCGTCAGACCTTTACCTTGACACAAAGGTTCCTAAAAACCTTGGTACTTGAAACTTACTCGCTACAAACTTAACAAAGAAGACAAATCACGCGCGTGGAAGAGTTCCGTTTCTGATCAACATCAGCAGTTCCACTTCACCAAATGTACTTACTTACCACCCATTTATTTGAAACAGTACCTAGGTACTCCATTTTGATGCCGCCAACTTGAAACTTCAATGGCCTCAGTGTCCGATGAACAACTTAAAAATGCTGAAAGTAATAACAATTATAATAAGTTGGGGAGTAGCGACCTTACACACCCGAGTGCTCCTGGGGAGTTCTGTTACCGGACATACAATAATAAATATTATAGGGACATTCTTACACAAATTAACTGAGTCCCACGGCAAGCCGAGAAGGCTTGTTTTGTGGGTACTCATACAACGACATAATAATATATAATATACAAATACTTAAACACATAGAAAACATCCATGACTCAGGAACAAATATCTGTGCTCATCACACAAATAAATGCCCTTACCGGGATTCAAACCCAGGATCATCGACTTACTAGGCCAAAACGGTCGTGAAAAAAAGAGCAAAAAAAAAGAAAAATATGTCAATAGAAAATGCGATTTGGAAACGTTATTCGCCACTTAATATATATCTGATTCACAGCATTTATTTGGTGCTGATATAATGCCTGCAATATTAACTACCCGAGTACATTAAAATATGAATAAATTATCATAAATTCAAAAGATGGTCCCTATAACAGTTCATTTTTACATGGAAAAATGGCTTTCATATAAAATGTTTGTCAGACATATTTTTGGAAGTATAGTACAATCATTAACTTAGAAATATAGGTAACATTTCACGAATAAAAATACGGTAACACATATTTTTAATTATTTTTTTAACTTATCCTACGCAAAATAGAATTGGAGAAACTGACATAGGGACTATCATTCGACACGACACGTATAGTAAAGTATGAATCCGCTCTAAGTCCCCTTACATAGACAGTGGGAAGTAAAATAATTCTTGTTCTGAAAACAATAAAATGTAAAATGATTAGGTAGGACAATCCAAACTTCTAAGGTCGCGTAGATCAGAAGTAGATATGAATTTGTTCGACAATACGATAGGAAACTTTTCAGCATTTACATAGGCGCATTTTTTTCTGGAATACTATCTAAATTGCACTTTGTATATATGCTACATTTTTTATATAATTTGGAGCCTTTATTTTCCATGGAGTCGAACGCTATATAGCAGCTATACGAGAAAAAATAATACTTTGATCTTACCTACCCCATGAATAGTGAAGATCATCAAGGAGCATACTCTCTGAGATCAATGGAATGGAGTGCCTTTCGATTGGAGAAAATTATAGCGTATTAGAAATATACTATTTTGTAATTACAATGTTGAATATTTTAAATTGCGTGTTTTGACAATTATTGTTGACAATATTACATTCAGAGTCATCTTGACATTACTTTAGAAATCCATAAACTAGTCTATACTTTTTAAAATGATGGAGTAAGACTGACGAGATTACCGCGATGTATAAATGTTTTACGTCAAGTAGAATTTTGCTTTAGAGCGACATCTGGCGTTGAGTAGAAAAGTTAAGGCGTAATTAACTACAATTAATTAACTCATTAAATGGTTTTATTTTGGTCCCTGCAACGATTTGACCCCAGTTATATTATACGAAAAATAGCTTATAAAAATACTTTTCACATGATATACATGGCATTTGTATACACTCTTATTTCGCTGTGTATCAAGTAATTTTTAGAATGACGATTTTTTAAAACTGTTCATTGTGTCCCTTTAAATACTTTATCATTGGTGTTGATACAAAAAACATAAAGCATTTTTTATATTCTTTCGAATAAAATACGCTAAAACTTTTTATATCCCGCGTATAAGGAAATATAACTGCTTATATGCGCAACTTCTTTTTTTATATAGCTCGGTCCCTGCAAGTGGTCCAAGGTTGGTGCCATACAATAAAATAATACTACGATTAAGAGCTTTAAAACGACATATGTCTCAACAGTATACATCCATGGGACACTCCCCATACAAAAGTGCCCATTGTCCTTTATTAATATATTTCCAATGCATTAATTATTTATATCAAATCATTCTAATGTTATACTTTATGAATTTTAATTATGTCTATGAATTTATTTTATATCCTAATTCAGTTAATAATTATATAAAGAAATTTTAATTTTTAATTAGTATTTCATGATTTCACCTTTTAACCTTTTTACATAAATCAATTGTATCTACATACATATCATAAACCCTCTATGATGCCTTCAAAATCCGTAAATAATGGCCAACATTATGTTGAAATGTTTTGTTACAAGAAATTTCTTATCTGTGATAATGTAGTTATAGCTTCATAACTACATCAAAATCGATTTGGTTATGCATTTAAATTTGGAACAACTCTGAAATAAAAAGAAATTCGATTTGACCTCTATTCTAATATCAGTCCAGATGCCTTGTTGTTTGAAATGAAATTTCAATTGCATACAATTTTGACATATCTCGCATGTTAGTTTGTATCGAATGATGCGGAAAAAGGCCCCCGACTCTAGTTTGTTTCTGAATTTAAAAAAAAACTAGTTTTAAGTATAAAATAAATATGTTTTGTTATTTAATAAAAATTTAACGGCACCACATATCCGCGAGTTCCGATTCGAATTGGCAACGATGCCCAACGGAGGCTGTAATTTGGGTTACTGAATAATTCTTAGAAAGTTTATAATATGTGTGTATATAAAATAGTGTATGTAACTGTAGGTACATAATTAGGCATTAAAACACTCGTGTGATCTTTTTAAGAAACTCACTTCGTTCGTTTCTTAAACCCACACTCGTTCATTTCGATGCCTTTTATTATGTGGCAGTCACATAAACTACTATACCTTATTATAATTAATGATTAATTAAATCAAATATCAAAATGTTAATGTTACATATTTTGAATGGACGAACATTCATATATTTAGACCTGATTGGACCGTTTCCACTTTGTCATTATTTTAAGTAATGCCTCACCGCCATTGACTGTTTTATGAGGTGACCTGAGGGAATCTCAATACAGTACATGTCAGTCGATACAGTCGGACAGGCTCTGCGGCTTAACTGGATAGCTCGCTTCGGTTGCCCGGTGAATATTGTGACTGACAGTTGTCGCCAGTTCAAGTTTGCACTCTTTAAGGAGCTCTCCCAGCTGATAGGGTATATATATATATATATAATATATATAAACAGTAACGGTGGAACGGTTCCACCAACAGCTTAAGGTCGCCATTACGTGTCACGCTGGCATCACTTGGGGGTTGAATTAATCCCACTGTCCAAGAAAAGGTTAACCGCCATAATAGTACATTACGATACAAGTGCGAAAAATAGGAAATTCGAAACGAGTGGCGATAAATTAAAACACGACCGAAGGGAGTGTTTTAAATCGACACGAGTTGCGAATTACCTATTCGCACATGTATCGTACAACGTTTTACAGTACATATGGCCCTTTAAAAGTTCGACACAGTAACGTAATATGCTACTTCTCGCACTAGTGCTATAAAGTAACCCCATATGTACTGTAATAGAATTTTTCAACGAGCGTTCTCGTTTTGCCGCTGGTACAATGGCACACCACGCAGCTAGGATAGTATATGTGTGTTGTGATAAAAAATTATTTGTTTTAAAATAAACTGTTTCCTTCAATAAAAGTTATAATTTTTACTATCGTAAATAACAATAACAGTATTATTTTCTGTTTAGGATTACCAACAGATAATACATTTCTGATAACGACACAATATATTATAATGTAACACGTTAACTTATTTATTTATCAAAGTATTCAATGAAAAAAAGAGAAATATGTGTCTCGTTTAGTTAGTGCCTCGCAAATGGTGTTTTTTTCTAGGATAGTATAGTGTTAATAACATAACATTATTAAGTTTAGTATGTAAGGTAAAAAATAAATCTAAAGAGTGTAACTTTTCGACTACAAACTGTCATGCAGTTTGGCGAAGCTTTAAAGAAAGTATTTTAAATTAAGGATTTTGTATAAATAAATTTATATTTTTTAATTTCTTGCGTCATAAGCAGTCTAAGACATTGGCGTAGACCACATTGTAAGTACATCTTGTTTATTAATCGACATTACTAGGAAGGGGGTTGAATATATTTTGGAAATATCGAATCTTAACATTTTAATATTGCTTGTAATAAGTAGTCACGTATTTGACTGTATTTACACAATAATGTTATGGGGCATCAATATTTTTTTGAATATTCAAGTTGTTGAAAAGAATTAGTGATGACTTTCAAATTCATATTTCTGATCTATGGTCTATTATCGAGGGTAAGACCGCATAGTAGAGTGGGGCGCCACACTGTGGGCTGAAATTCAGCTCTCGTTGACAAAGTTGTTATTTCCAATTTCTTTTATTAAAATAGGTTTTGCCCAGCACTGTTATGTTAACTTTTCAATTTAGGACAATTTGGCATTGTGTCGAGTTAAAAAAAAATCGAAAAAAATGTATGAAGCAGGAAAAAAAACAATTTATTTCAAAAACCGCAAAACAAACCGTAATATCTTCGCAGATGGCTATACTACGAATTATTTGTGATTTTTTTCATACTACTTATTTCCGTCACGGGTGCCTTTTTTTAAAATACAACCTATTGTATAATATATTGTAAAATACAACCTATGTTTCTATGGAAAAGTGGTAAAAACCAAAATTGGCATTTTAAAGTGTTTTTATATTGAAATTAGTCTTGCTCATCATTTTTATGCTAAACTATAAAGGGTCTAGCAGGCAAAGGAAGGAGAAGGATTTTTATAATGTCATTTGTTGGGTGCCCTATTGATTTTCCGACAAAAAATACGCCGATTTTCGATTCGCCGACAACGATTCGCAGACGAGTTCTTTGGCCGAGTAACGATTGGCAGAATATCATTACGCATAATAGTCGTTTGCCGAGTAGTCAATACGCAGAACATTGATACGCATATTTACTTTTCGTAGAATAATAATTTAGTAACTCTCACAATTACCCAAGAAACTATTGGTCAAAACACAATAGGTCGAATAAACATTTGGCATTAATATTAATTAGCAAAACTTCCCTCATAATTATGGCTAGACTAGGACATGATTAACCTACATAACAACTTTCAGTTTGAGTCGGGTAAATATGGTTTTGATACATTTAATTATATACTTATTTTCACTAGCACAAATGACCATAAAATCTTACGGGATCTTGGATTGGCTCTAACGATTTCGATGAATTTTGCTATATGGGGGTTTACTGGGGGGCGAAAAAGCGATCTAGCTAGGTCGTATCTCTGGGAAAACACGCATTTTTGAATTTCATACATTTTCCGGGCAAGGCTCAGTCTCCCAGATATTAAAAACCTATATTGCATAGGTACGATGACCCATTCTGTTATCTGTCCATCGGTGGACCTTATTATAATAGGGTTATTACAAAAATCTCCTTCAGAATGAATGACGCATTTGATAGCTAAACGTTTTCGTTGACATTTAATTGTTTTAAAGTATACTTAATTGATTTTTCGTATGATAATAGCTAATACTATTTGCAGTTAATGTGATTTTTTCCATAGGTGTAACTTTACGAATACTTGTTGAAAAGAGCTGTCAAAAAAATCTCTGACATTTAAATCATTATTTAATCAGGGGATTAAATATTTAAAAAAATTGAGTTATACTCATACTCATTCTTTGTAGCTATGATTTGATTTGATTGCTCTACCTTATATAGTTCAGGAGAAAAACGACTTTGAAAAATGAGTCCATAAAATGACGTTTTTGACATTATCTCGGTGACGGTTCAAGATAGGGGGCTGAAAGTTAAGGTGTTTCTATATTATAAGATAGCCACCAAATGACATTATAAAAATCCGATATTCGTCACAGGGGCCATTTCTCCTTCCTTAGCCTGCTAGACCCTTTCAAACGATTTAGCTTGAAAAAAGTCGAGTAACGATTTTTTTATTCAAAAACAATGTATAGAGCAGTAACAAAAAAAAAACAATGTAATTCAAGAACCGCAAAAATACCGTAATATCCTCGCATCATATTTTTTTTTATACTACGTCGGTGGCAAACAAGCATACGGCCTGCCTGATGATAAGCAGTCTCCGTAGCCTATGTACACCTGCAACTCCAGAGGAGTTACATGCGCGTTGCCGACCCTAACCCCACCCCCCTCGTTGAGCTCTGGCAACCTTACTCACCGGCAGGAACACAACACTACCGAGATTAGTTGCCAAGCAGACCCCAGGCTCCCGTGAGCCGCGGCATAATGCCGGCAGGAACACAACACTATGAGTAGGGTCAAGTGTTATTTGGCTGCGGTTTTCTGTAAGGTGGAGGTACTTCCCCAGTTGGGCTCTGCTCTAGATCTGGAATGACATCTGCTGTGCTGTGTCATATATACAATCTAAGTAAATTTCGCGAGGGTAGCGAATATCCAGTAAAAACCAAGCCTGATCTTTGTCCTATTTATCAGTCTACAGCGAAAGGAGCTAGATATTGTATGTCTTACATATCAGTTTACGGCGGTCATAAGGTTGAAAGAGATCCTTAAAAGGGACGAGTTCGCTTTTGTACTAATTATTTGTGTTTATTTCCTGGTTTGTCTTTTTTGTTACAATGAAGTGTTTTACTACCACTATTACAATATAGTCTAGCTCACTCTCGGCTGCTTCAATTTAGACACTTGTACTATTATTCTGTTTTAATGCACTAGCCTCCGCACCTCGACCTCGTGTCTCTCTTGAATGCTCCGGGCCTTCGGCTCTACGCTGAACTCGGCTTTTGCAATAGCTGTCGACCGTATGTAAACCATTGCGTTTCTCACAAACAATTCACTTTGCTGGTTATACATTTTGTTTAATAATTTACACTGGAGTTAGTTTAGAAACCGATACGGCAATTGGCCACTGTAGAGGCGTTTTTTTTCTACCGTCAACAAGCCGATATACAAAAAGATCTGTGCGTGCCAAAGATAGATTTTCTGGCTACTCACTTATGCTGGAACCGCAGTATGGGATTGGCTTCGACGTCACTAAGGTCCATCCCCTTGATCTTGCGCTTGAACTCCGGGTGCCTATCCACCATCAGCCAACCGACGTGAGCGAAGAACATGCCGCGTGAAGCATTGTACGGGTCCGCGTCCGTGTCCACATACTTATGGTGCATTCGGTGGTCTTTCACCCAGTCTATCACTGAGTACTAATAACAAAAAAAAAACATAAAGCATTATTTTTTTAATTTAACGGTTTACATCAATCAGATTATGTATGTACCAAAAACTGTAGATAAATAGTAAGCTTAGTGTTCACTCTATACATATGTATGTACAGTCAACCAATTTGATTCCTAGGCCACTGTAGAACTTTGTCGCATTAACTATAGATAATGACAACGTCAGTGCGGGTCAAACGATTATCAACTTTCCAATCACAATATGAAATAATTGTAAAGAGTATTAATACCTTATAAACGTTTTAGCTCCATGACGTACATACGACAACACTCGTTACACCGAAGACCACGTTGTTCCTAACCACGGGTCAGGCCGCATTAGTGTTAATCTATGGGGCTGGATGAGTCTGGCAGGTGTGGGTGAATTAGCTGATATGCCTCCTCGATCAAAGGCAACAAATTATCTCGATATTTTGGAAGAAGTCATGCTGCCAACTGTGCGAAACTTCTATCCGCAAGATGATGTGCCTAAATTTGACTTCGTTCATGATAACTGCCCTATACACAAGGCAAACATTGTCACAAATTGGTTTAATCAACATAGAGACGAAGTAACTGTTATCCCATGGCCTGCTAAGTCACCCGACCTAAACCCCATTGAAAATTTGTGGGGCCTAATGTGTCAAATGTGGTAAAATGAAAATGAGAGGTCACGAGCTGCTCTATCGCTATCTCTATCTATATGGACCGGAAAGAAACTCGGCGGATGACACATCTTTTCAAAACATTACATCTTTTAATTAACATGCATTAAGTAAAAAAAAATGTGATAAAAAAAATATATGTCATATCAAATCATACAAATATGTAGACTCTCTCAGAGTTCTCTCAGAACTCTTTCAGAAAACATATCGAATTCTTGCAAAGGGAACGGAAAAATAAAATTAATAAAGAAAATGAGAATATACATTATACAATGTGTTTGTCTTGTCCACGTATAGTGGAGCCGTTAACCACGTATAGTACGATGAATTTTATCGACAAATCACCCCCCATACGTATGTTTTTTCGCAACCATTTTAAAAATGCACCCCTTTAAAGTTTTATGGCGCCAAACACGACTGCACTTGATTAAATGTACCATTATCTATCCATTTACCTATCGCACATTTAAAAAATAATAATCATTCGATCTATCCATTTACCTATCGCACATTTAAAAAATTATAATTATTCGATAGCTTATGGATTGGGCATCAATTTCAAGCATAAATGTCACAGATCTCTATTTTTCTACAATTACTCAAGAATTAATAATAAAGATAAAACTTGACTATAAAAATTTACTTTTTTTTTTACATTTTATCTTTTTTTTCGAAAACGAAGTCGTTGACCTGTACTTTCTTATTTTTAAATGATAGCACAGGATATCGTGTTTGGCATCATCAAACGTCATCATTATCATAGGTATGAGATTTGTCGATAAAATTTATCGTATTATACGTGGTTATCTAACGGCTCCACTATACGTGCACAAACACATTGTATAAGTCTGACAGATTGCTATACCTCGATAAAATTTTTTGATGTGCTTTCTAATCTGAGCTGTGTCACCTCTTTCCGCACAGACTCTAGGTCCTTTCAGGAGCAGAATACTAGCTCAGAGTGGGATAAATAAGAGCTTGGCTCTTATGTTTATGATAAATAATAAGAAGATAAAAAATGAATACGGACATGAAAAATCAATACGGGTTGCTACAGAATGCTAAAATTTAAAATTCAATCGCGTGTAGACTAAGAACTAATTTATGGAGGCGACAAAGAGCTAACTTAATTATTTTACTCATGACTCTTACCTGGAGACCACTAGTTTGAAGAATCATAAGAATGAGTTGGAGAGGCCATTTAGCCTTGTAGGCCCTGTGGCTCCAGAGCCTGTGGGCTCCCGCTGTGATGCCCAAAATCGACGTCACATACAAAAAGATAGCTGTGGAAAAAAATACCAGTAAATATACATATATACGTTCTTTGTGTACTGCCCCTTCACCAAGTAGGTACCTATTCAAGATGGATGTCTAGTCTTTTGTTGAGGAGCAAAACATTGACCTTGAATGTTGTGCCACTCGTTTTGTATCACTTTCTGAGGAGTGATTCTCTTGAAAGTAGCTTAACAGCCGCTTTTAAAGAACAACGTTCCAGCAATTTTCAATAGAATCACCCGCAGAAAGATATAGAAATTTCAATGTACTCGTAATTTGTTCTATAAAATTATTCAGGCGTGGTAATGTGCAGTGAATGCAAATTAATTTGTAACGCGTTTAACCACCATTTTGGAGTCAACGGCCGGTAGTCCACGTGCTACTTGTAAAGTCCAACTATAACTTTACAAGAGCTAATAAAATCACGGTACACTGTCTTGTACTAACCGTACAATTTTAGTGGAATTTAAAGCTCCTAATACATTGATACTGGCGAAATTGTCCCACTGGACGGAAACCATTTAATTTTAAAATAATCATGACGTAGGTATTTAAAATATTTAAATTAGAATCAGGTCGTCAATTAAATTTACATTCTCTTGTGCGATTTACAATTTAGCTACTTATAATGTCCCCAAATTATTGTACTTGTCAGGATTCTAAGTACATATTTATCTTCGATCTGTAGGTATATTTATATGTATATGTAAAAACAAGTAAGCGGTGGTGGCCGAGTGGATATGACGTCCGACTTTCAATACGGAGGTCGCGGGTTCAAATCCTGGTTCGTACCAATGAGTTTTTCGGAACTTAGCTTTTCGGTGAAGGGAAACATCGTGAGGAAACCTGCAAATATCTGCGAAAAAATTCAAAGGTGTATGTGAGTCGCCAATCGGCATTGGGCTAGCGTGGGGACTATAGCCCGAGCCCTCTCGCACATGAGAGGAGGCCTGTGCACAGCAGTAGGATGTATATAGGCTGAATTATTATGTAAAAACATAAATATCAATTCATTTGGAATCTCACATGCTTCGGGTAAAACCAGGATACGGCAGTATCGCTATTTAGATGTTTTTCAACCAAATTCGAAAACGTTTATAGCGGTGCCTGATGTAATCATTTCATGGAATTCTTCATCATACCAATCTGTCGTACGTTGAGCTAAGTACAATTTGTATTTTTTGTGCGATTAAGGATCAACAAACATTACGTTGATTGTTATTGCATGACGTTTTTAGGTAAGCAGATTTCTCGTAGTTTCTCGTAGGTACGTTCGGGTCAACACCGGACTGGGTAAGACAGAGAAGTCTCGGTTTTGTACAATACATGGAAAAACGATACTTGGGCACATTGTCATAAGTGTAAAAAGCGGCCAAGTGCGAGCCGGACTCGCCCATGAAGGATTCCGTACCATTTATGACGTATTAAAAAAAACTACTTACTAGATCTCGTTCAAACCAATTTTCGGTAGAATTTTGCATGGTAATGTACATCATATATATTTTTTTACTTTTATCATTCTGTTATTTTAGAAGTAACAGGGGGGGACCCACATTTTACAACTTTGGAAGTGTCTCTAGCGCAAACTTTTGCTTTGGAAGTGTCTCTAGCGCAAACTTTCATTTTTGAAGACCTATCATACGTGTGGTGTATCTATATACACCACACGTATGGGTTTGATGAAAAATATTTTTTTCGAGTTTCATTTCTAAGTATAGGGAACCCCCAAAATTTATTGTTTATTTTTTCTATTTTTGTGTGAAAATCTTAATGCGGTTCACAGAATACATCTACTTACTAAATCTCAACAGTATAGTTCTTATAGTTTCGGAAAAAAGTGGTTGTGACATAAACGGACAGACAGACGGACATAACGAATCCATAAGGGGTCCGTTTTATGCAATTTGGCGTTTTATGTAATAAAAATGAGCCCATGAAGGCTGACTGGTTGGGAACATAATGAACTTGGCGAGTTCCATTGCTTTTTTTACTCAAGGTCAAAAATATAAATCGGGCATAGGATTTGGCATATCCGGTTTTGGACAAGGCATGGGTAAAAGCGTACAAAATAATCATTTAAACGTTGGTTGTTTTTTCGACGTGTGCTAATGAAAATAATGAACACACTTATTTTAATAAGTTCGTGGATTTTAATAAAAATAAGCTTTTTATTTAAGGTTTCCGTTAAGGTCCCGGTTTTATCCCTATCTTCTATCTACGTAATGTTCTATGCATCCTGCATAAACAAGGTTCAAGGAAAGTTGCGTAGCATCTCTGACAACTTGAGAAGATCACATAAAGTACCTAAAACATTTGTTTGAATGAGGGAGAATGATAGATCACAATTATTTAGAGTCAGACAGACCGTTAAGCGCCACTGTAAACGTCATGTTTTCGTATCAATTTTATGTTTATGGTGAGAGAGTCTGTGTCGCTTTCCAAGCCAGTTCAGAGTTTAATTATTTAGACTTACTATATATATTCAAATCTTACTAAATATCTTCGTTTGCCATGTCGCCGATACCAGGAACAGGTAGCCTCCATACAGCCCGGCTGTATAAATCAGCAGACCGTAGAAGAGGATATGCCGCACGTATTGGAGCTCCCACTTTTCATCCCCGGCTTGCTGGACCGGCATCTTCGCCAGAGCCACGTCCTCCGTCTCTGCGTCATTCTCGAACAGCACAGCATTCGCGTCAGTCCCTTGAGGCGCCATTATCTTCATAAAATAATATTTAACAAAAAACAATTGAATTAAAGAATCAGTTTTAGGTCTTCATCCAATGTTTCACTTTATCAAGTAGTAATTTCTGAGTGCAACACCCAAATAATCAAAGATTTATAAGATTTGATTCCTCTGAATTTCTTTAGGATACCATCGAATGATCTGTTCTGATTCCTACTACTATAGGTTCAACAATAAACTGGTCTTCTAAAATGTCACTTACAGCTGTAATTCAAGTGGAGTTAGTATCAATATCAACTCATTCTACGGCTTAACTAATTTAGGAATAGCCATTGGCAACATTGAGTCTTTTTTAAAAGAAATTTCACGTCATAAAAGGATGCAAGTGGGGTGGATTCGAGTATGACGCGCTAAGCATGCAGTCTACGTTCACACGAGACTATTCGATTCGATCTTTTCTCACATACGGTTTTACCGTATACGAGACGATTGTTCACACGGCGCGAGGTCTATCCGGTTTTCTCACGTATGCGGTTTTCCTGTATATACGGTGGTAACAAATTAGCTACTGATATTATAAGAGATGGTAATTTACATTAAAACAATTATCTTCCAATAGAAATTAAGAAAAATTTTCATATATATATTTTTTTGTTCACATTTAACGAACCAAAAAAAAAAAAAAAATTCTATCTAAAAATAATCACCTGCATTTAACAAAAAAAATATAGTCAAGTGCGAGATCGGTTTATTCCTGCACCGAGGGTTCCGTACAAACTTTGAATTATCTCGTTTAAATAAAAGAAAAGGGAAAAGACTTAATCAGAAGTACCTATACTAAGTATAATTGTGCACAGCGCCATCTATCGGCAATTATCTAACTAATTTGCGCGATGTGGTGCACGTATGTTGGTTTTTCGAGAACAATTCTCTATCATGTGAACCGATTTCAAAAATGGTTCTTTCATTTGAAAAAAAGATGTCTTTAATGTAATCTCAGAAATTTCAAGTGTAATAAACACACGTAAACTTGGTTAAATTGCAAACTATATACTGATTATATTTTTCCTGTAAAATTTATAGTACCTAATGTTAATATTATGTAAAAATTTCATACTCGTAACTTTTCTTCGGTAAACGTCGCAGAACAAAAACAATGGGGATAAACATATGGGGGGGATGGTATTTTTTTTTCACATTTTCCTTCAAAAATCATTTTTTTCTACTACAAAAAAATAATAAAAAATTGACCTAGTCTCTAAACTTTGAAATTTTGCCCCCTCTTCAAATTGGGCATTTCCCATGGTTATTAAAAATAAAATAACAAAATAATACCTTCAATGTGTCAGGGTTCTTATTCGCGGTAAATTCGCTCGGCATGGGCCGCCGTGCCGCTTTCTTACGCTTCGAGTTCGCGAGTTAAACGAACGTAAGACGCTGCGTAAGATATTGCTATAAATTTAAGCGCCTATCAGTTTAGTCAATTAGTCAATACAATCCCACCAAAAACCTAAAATCTAAAATCATCATGGATCCTCCATTCTACGTTCATTTGTGTTTGTATACAATACTTTTTCTATGAGTTAACTAAAATAATGATTTTACGTATTATACAACCTAAATAATTTAACAAAATTAGGTAAGTATATCAGTAGGTAGATAGAACGATTTAGATTTAGATTTAGATTTATTTATTTTCATAACGATAAATTACAGTATAAATTATTCTTATGTTAATCTATATGAATTTACATTATGATCGTCAATGATTTGGCATGCAAACATATAATTATAAAACGTCAATAATAATTATCAAAAAAAAAAAAACCAATTCGTAATTACCGTCAATTTAAAAACAACGAAACAAAAGAAACAGGAAAACTAAAAAGAAATAATGGAATACATGTCAAACTAAATATTTAGTAGATATCACATAATGATCGTCATTAAAACTAAGAGCAGTAATAATAATATTCTAGAACAAATGTCATCTTAAATCAATTTTACATAAACTATAATGTTAAACAGTTATTATAATTTTAATTCCATGTATTCATCCACTGAATATAATGGGTTTTCCAATAAAAAATTCCTCAATTGACGTTCAAATGCTTCGTCAGATATTTCAGTTCTTAATTCGGCGGGTAGACGTTCGTAATAAGTTGGGCCTATTACTCGCGGATTCTTACATGAAAGTGCCATGCGACGCGGCACTGTTCGCAGTCTTCCCGTCGATCTGATTTGTTTGCCCATGACTTCGACACGTTTGAACATAGAGAAGTTTTTTCTCACGAACATCAGAACTTGAAACATGTATAACGAATAATGCGTCATTATACCATTATTTTTAAAAAGTTCCTTACAATGGTGCATTGGTTTAACTCCAGCTAGTAAACGGATCGCACGTTTTTGGAGAATTAATACTCTCTTTGCATCTGTGGAATTTCCCCAAAGCAGTGTACCGTATGACATCAAGGAGTGAAAGTGCGAGAAATATACGGCTTTAAGTGACTTCCTTGATATCAGAGGTTGTAGTTTTTTTAATGCAAAGATAGAACTACTCAACCTGTTACAAAGCAGATCGATATGGCACTTCCAGTTAAGATTCGAGTCAAGTATGAAACCCAGAAATTTTGTTTCATTACATAGTGGCATTGGACCGTTACTAATACATGGAGGCACTGTGGTGCTGCGACCCGAGAATATCATCACATTGGATTTCGTTATATTTAACAGTAGGCTATTCGATGAAAACCATGTTTGTAATTGGTCACAAGCCTCATGTATTCCCTCGGCCAACTGCGCATGTGTTTTTGCCCTCAGGACAACGGTTGTGTCGTCTGCAAATAACACAGATAGCCCATTTGTGATGGCAGAGGGTAGGTCATTCACAAATAATAAAAACAGTGTATTACCGGCTGCTGACCCCTGAGGAATGCCCAAATTAACATAACCAGTGTCTGAAACGTATTTTTTGCCACTAAGTAACATTTTCACTACTTGTTGACGGTCAGTCAAGAATGATGCAAACAATTTGTGTGCTGAACCATTTATGCCATAGAGGCTTAATTTATTTAAGAGCAAATTATGGCTAATGATGTCAAAAGCCTTAGACAAATCGCACAGTATGGCGGCCATCTTGTACCTGTCATCTAGACCAGTCAAAATGCAGTCAACGATTCTGTGTGCTGCCGTAGTAGTGGAGCGTTTTTGTCTGTAGGCGTACTGGTTGTCGGTGAGTAAAGCGTTCTGTTCTAAGTAGGTCATCAGGGAAGATGATAAAATGGACTCCACAAGTTTTGAGACGGTAGGTACTATAGTTATGGGCCTGTAATTGTTTACATCACTCTTATCACCCTTTCCTTTATACACCGGGCATACGCGTGTATTTTTAAGGACATTCGGATATATTCCAATTTTAAACATGTCATTAACTAAAACTATTAATATGTCAGATAGAATAGGCCATATACTTATTATGATATTTAAAGATATGTCATATACATCTACAGTCGTACTGGTCTTTAACATTGACTTTATAGTTTTATCCAAAAGCTCACGAGTAACAACAGGAAATGTGAATGACGGTATATCAGCGCTGCCCAAGTGCCTACTGACGTACTGTTTGGACAGTTCTTCATCACTGTTTATTGCATGTTTTTTAGCGATGTTCAAAAAGTGTGAGTTGAATGCATTCGGAACCTCTTCATGAGACATATACGCATTATCATTTTGTTTTTTAATGCAGACCTTCTGGGAGTTTGATTTTTTACCTATCTCCTCATTTATGATCCTCCACAATTCTTTTGAAGGATTTACGGTTTCTGCCAGTGTGGTTTCAATGTGATTTTGACGCGCACGGAGCGTCTCTGACTTGATGAGTTTCGAGTAATGATCTATGCAGTCCGATATGATCGGGTTGTTAGGATATTGACGTCGTATCTCGTGAAGGTCGCGGTGTTTTTGCATATATCCAAACAGCTCGTCAGTTGCCCACGGAACAGGTAATTTCTTTTTGGGCCTTAACTGTTTAACAGGGAAATGCAAATCTATATAATATGTCAATATATTAAATAATTTGTCTAATTTAGAATTAATGTCAATATTATCATCATAAATAAAATTAAAATTATAATAAGATATGTCAGTATAAAATAAATAAATAGATTCAGTATTAAATAATCGGCGTTCAAATGTCTTATTTGCTTTGGATTTTTGAATCTCACTTTCCAACGTAAACACATAGCGTTGCGCGTTATGATCACTTATGGCAGTGTCCACTGGCGTTACAGTGAGGCAGTCGCGCGCGTAGTTCGCTAGGCCGCAGTCAATGGATGACGCACTCTCAGCCGTTACGCGAGTAGGAAAGATCAGTGTTCAAACATCCGAAACAACCAAGTACATCGTCAACCCGCCGTCTCGAACTATTGTCAGATAAGTAATCCACATTATGATCGCCGACTATGAGGAATTTTTTATTTTCGTCGGTTAGCTTACTTAATAACAATTCAAGATTTTCCAACGGATAGCACAAAAGACAAAAGTTTGGTTTTGTCCTCTTGACCACGGCGAGATGTGATTGGTCAAATTCATTATAGTTCACTAAAGCGTTGAGTAATGAAGTCATTATAGTTGAGTTGTGAGCCCATAGTGGAAACTATGTGATTATAGTTTGGTATACTATACGAATACTTCATTTAAACCATTAAGGTCGACTAGTAGAAAAACGCCTATTGCGTTTAAGGTTTTTATGGCATGAAAACGCGAAATTAGTTAGTCAGGGAACACGTCAAGGCAGAGCTACAGTTACAAAAGATTGAAAGTTGAAATTTGCTCACCAGGTTCCATTTATATAGTGTACAAGAAATAAGAAGCGATTGTGAAAAAATCACCCGTAAGGGGGTAAAATAGGAAATTAAAGTACAATTCATACAATTTTTATTTTAAGCTGGCTTGAAACTTCGTAATTAGGTATTTTATTAAAATAGAAGAAAATTGATTTCAGCTTGTTTGAAAATCCCCTGAGACGGTAAAAAAATGCTTGAAAGTTTGTATTGGGAACGAAATTTTTTTGATTGGGGGACATGAAACTTTGTTTAAAGGTATGCCATTAGAATACTCGAAAAGTAATTTCAGTGGTTTCCAAAATTCATCCCCTAAGAAGGTGAAAAAGGGGTTGAAAGTTTGTATCGGGAATGTATTTTTTTTAAAGGTGTATGCATTAGTCATGCATGTGCGTTACAAAATATGTTAGTTACAGATATTTGGTACCCATGCTGGGTGCCATCACCCAGATAGGGCACAAAATTTTAATACGTAGGTACGTATTTCATTTTAATGTAAATTGATTATAATTTACGCAGAGCAAAGGTATGTCAAAACAATATGAATTAATAAAGTAGTATAAAATATTATGTCATGTTTATAATAATTCATCCCCCAAGGGGTTAAAAAAGGGGATTAAATATGTATATTGAGTGTTTTTTGAGTGCGAGACTTGAAACTTCATAGAAAATTTTATTATTAGAAAACAAGAAAAAACCAGCGTTTTAGAATATTAATTTTCTTAAGGGAGTTAAAATGAGATTGATACTTACTATTTTTTTAAGCGCGAAGCGGCCTTATAAGCGCTGGTGGCCTAGCGGTAAGAGCGTGCGACTTGCAATCCGGAGGTCGCGGGTTCAAACCCCGGCTCGTACCAATGAGTTTTTCGGAACTTATGTACGAATATCATTGGATATTTACCAGCCGCTTTTCGGTGAAGGAAAACATCGTGAGGAAACCGGACTAATCCCAACAAGGCCTAGTTTACCCTCTGGGTTGGAAGGGCAGATGGCAGTCGTTTCGTAAAAATTAGTGCCTACGCCAAATCTTGGGATTAGTTGTCAAGCGGACCCCAGGCTCCCATGAGCCGTGGCAAAATGCCGGGACAACGCGAGGAAGAAAAGAAAGAAGAGTAAAGGGCTTGAAACTTCGTACGTTCAGACATACGGATGTTGTGCGTTGTAAAATACTTATTAAATTATAAGATAAGTTATAAGGAATATCTACCTTGTTGTCTTATGAATAAGTTGGTTCAATCCATGGTTGCCTAGATTTTAGATGAAAATCGGTTAATCAACGAACCAACTTTTTAATAAGGCAGCCTATTACAGTTATATTATATAAAACATAAGCTTTCATTTGATATAATATACGATTAAATGACAAAACAAATAAAAAACAAAAATAAATTGTCCGTACGCAATTTTACAAGGCAACTTATTTGCAATTTTTTTTAATACTACGTCGGTGGCAAACAAGCATACGGCCCGCCTGATGGTAAGCAGTCTCCGTAGCCTATGTACGCCTGCAACTCCAGAGTTACATGCGCGTTGCCGACCGTAACCCCGCCCCCCCTCGTTGAGCTCAATGCAATGTGTCAATGTGAATAATCTAACATTTATTTCTTATCACAAATAAATAACAGACGAGGGTAGATATTCCTTATAACGTATCTCCTACTATTAACCCTACTGCTTGCTATCTTTTGCTGCACAATATTCTATACTCATGTAACACATTTAACAAGCAACATACAACTCTACGCATATACAAAGTCGCGGCAACAGCTAGTCCCTACCTATATGAGAAAAAGCTAAATAAAACTGAAGGTTCCCGAGTTTAATCCTAATACGTATAACGTCAAATTGTACTCGTAAAAAAAGTCCTCCTAACAACATCCCCGTGTTTAATAGTTATTTGTTCTACAAGAGAGAAAAAGTTGTTGTTTGAAAATCAAAACAACTCAAAATTTGCATCTGATTACTTTGTCCCACATGTGGATGAAATGCAACTTTTTCATTAGTTCTTAAAAAATCAAGAGGGCCTTTACCAGTTGGTGTGGTGAAAAGTAAATATTTAGTTCACCAGGATAGGCGTTAGTATCGCAAAAAATTTACGATAAATCAACGTGCTCTTTATTTTTAATCGCACTTACCAGAGATAGACGGTCTCTGAGATCCACTAAGAACTCGACTGCTGTATCCGCCTACTTATATATAGGTATATATACGCTCCACACTAGGAAGGATTTCTTAGCGATGGCGCATGTGTATCTGACGTTCGTGTGACAAATACACGTAGACACGTAGATGACCCGCTAGACTAAGAGCGAGCCCCGGAAAATGGTTGACGATTTCAAAGCATTTTCCTCCACCTCCTCATGATCTTTCCTGGCTTGCGCCGTACAGAATGAACCGCGGGAGCATGGTGCTTTGGCTCATTTCCTAGAACTATCAATTCAATATTTTAAGTTATTTCAAAAAACCGGCCTAGACTTATATGTCGGACCATGCTCAGTGTAGGGTTCCGCAGTTACCCGCCCGTCAAAATAGAGTTATTTTTAAACTCAAATCGACTTACCCTAACAGGTAAATAAACAAATTTCCAGATTAGGTGAATAATGCTGCGTAAAAATCTCAAAAAACGATGTTTCGTACTCAATTGTTTCTTCCTCCAAAACTTAACCAAATGTAACGAAATTTTGAGATGTAAATGGTAATAAAATTATCTGTGTCGGACTGTTTTGCTTTAAATTTCAGTTTTGAATACCATGTTTCTCTTTGCGGCCTAATAAATTAGGCCGTTTTTGCAAATATTTGAAGTGCACTAACGCCATGAAACAAGCTTACAAAAAAACAAAACAGTCCGACTCAGATATTAATAATAATAATTTGTGTTGAAAAATAAAAATTTGATTAAGAAACTTTTCGATCTCGGTATGCAGACGGTGACCTCCTGAGGTGGATTAAATCTTACCTGTCTAATCGTAGCCAAGCTGTGGTCTTGAAAGGAAAGGAGAAACTCTCGTTTTCTCCCCATCCCCTCTGGAGTACCTCACAGGGGTCACACCTTGGTCCTTTATTTTTTATCTTGTACATATATCAATGATATGGCGTAGCTTTTTTCCGTAGCTCTGAACACCTTATATATGCTGATGACACAAATAATCATAAAGCTGTGTCTTCGGAAGCAGATTGCCTATTATTGCAAAAAGATTAAGATAATTTCGTCCTGTATGTTATTAGTTTTGATCGGAAACACAACCCGATAATTTATAATTATAATTTGTCTGGTAATAATATAGCATGAGTATCTTCCATTAAGGACTTAGGTGTCACTATGGACTCGCAACTAAACTATAATGAGGATATTGATTATTTATGTAGGTAAACGTGCATATAAAAGGTTAGGAATGATTCTTCGTGTCGGACAACCCTTCAAACGGCCAAATACTTATAAATTATTATTTTATTCTTTAGTTAGGAGTATCCTCGAATTCAGGAGTATAATTTGGACACCACAATACCAAGTCTTACGACCATTAACCGTAAAATACAGATACATTCTCGGCATATGTCTAAGAAGGTATATAGATGCTTCATAAAGTATGATGGCGAAAAGACGGGAGTAGAAGCAATCGATCAATATTGTTGTGAATGTGCGAATGGGTTAAGAACAGTAGGTTGTTGTTCACATGTAGCGGCAATTATATATTACTTGTCGTATGGCAGATTTTTATCCAGAATTCCGCGGCCTAGCCATAAACTCTGTGCACTGTTCAAGACCGAAGGTATAAATGTTAGTATTAATACAGACAGTGACGAGGATGAGTAATTATAAGTGTTATGTTTAGGTGTAAATTTTAGGATTTTAATAAAATGTGCTTTACTTTTTTAGTTTCTTTTGATACGTAATATTTTTTTAAGGCAGTATTGCGTATGTCATAATAGACCTCAGCTTCGCTTCCGCCGATAATTACATGTGTTCTGAGACATTTCTTATTTTATTGGCCTCGGTATGTAATCTACTATTGCTGTACGTAAACAACTACTAAGTACTACGTAAACATTCCTATTATGAAATACGCAATACTGCATTAAAAAATATATACCTACTTAGTGTAAACAATTTTTCTGCTCGACTAGCTGCTGCTCGTTAATACCTACTAAATGGTTGTAAAGGCGGAAGTACACAATGAGCCAAATACGTTGGCCCAATGTGTAACCTACAGACGAGACGCCTTAAGTCGAATGGCCTGTATTAGTAAGACATTTTTACCTTGTTGCCACAAATGGACTTTTATAAAAAAAAATATTTCATACAATATTGTATTGTGCATTAAATACCTAAAAATTGAGGTTGTCGCCCTCTTGTAAATAATAAAAAAAAATTAAACAAAAAAAATATTTTTTTAGGCCTTTGTAAATAAGTTAGAACCTTGATTTTTTTTTTGAAAATGTATTGCTATTAGTGCCATGTATAATCCGAATTTCAAGGAAATCTAACCATTAGTTTAGCTAAGAAAAATTAAAAAAGATTATATATATATATATATATATATATATATTTTTTTTTTTTTTTTTTTTTTTTTTATCCAAACCAAGGGGATTCCAGGCTTGAAATATTGTAAAATGATATCTCATAATAAGACCAATTAACGCTTCTAAGAAAGTTATACATTTCAGCCAGGGGCAGTTTCACTATAGGATAATTCCTAATTCACTTGTAATGAAAAAAGTTTAAAAAGTTGTTTTTACTCATTGGAACACATTTTCCTTGTGCTGATATTATTATTACGTCATTTAAAAAATATATGTGACATAACGTCAATATACTGGATTGACAATTTATCAACAAAATTCTTCACATTTCACGTAAACAGTGCTTTAAACAGTGCAAACAGGAATCATTTTCGGCTAGCTACTATTTACTTATTGCCTACCATGAAAAACTTAATTTGAAAATCATAATTATATTTGCCTCTCTATCGCTCATGCCCTTTCGAGCTTATAGCTGTCCTCAGAAAATTACGAAAAATGAAAAGAACGGTTTATTCAATGACTTTATCAAGAAACATTAAAAAAAAACAATAAGATCAACGCCATGATACACAGAGACAACTGCGTAACACAAAAATCTGCGGGGTTGTTTATCCGCGGATGTAATAAACTCCTTAGAACGTTGTGGTTAAAATATCCTCTTTGCTTAGAACTACTGATATCTGTGACCAAAGACATTTCAGTGCAGGTGAAAGATTTGACGTGCGGTACGCAGCCGCACACTTAGAAACACTTTGTTCAATGTATGAAGTGTGGAATTAAAAGGAGGAAAATCTCTTATGGTAAAAGTGACCAGGTTTAAATAATAGTTCCTAATCTCTCCGGTGGCGCTAGGTAGGCTCATGGATTACATGAACCATAAAGGTATAATAATATAGAGATGAAATGGGGGAGGGGCAACAAATAACCCGACCAAATTACGTAGGTTGTTTTGGGTATGTTGTCAGGAATGTTAAAATCTGTTTTTAATTTTGTCGCATTGCGTATGTTCTGTCCCTCACGGGCGCACGCGTATAGCACATCTATATAAATACTAGTATTAATAGACCTAGGTCTATGACATTTTATTTCGGTGTATTGTGGCGCCGCCTATTTAATGTTTTTTAATGGACACTTATCATACATAGAGATGTTCCTCCTTTAATTCCACACTCCATAGTTCAATGTACCTACTTGGAATTCTAGCCTCGAGGAAAGACGCTCATTTTAACATTGACCCTTAACCTCTTCGTGTTTGAAGAATTCGCATTTTTTTTTTCCCTTAAAAGGGTAAAAAAATTGCCATGTTAATAATTATCTAAACAATGTAGGTAGATAGTTATTGTATGTTAATATAGGTCACGCACACAAAATGAGACTTAACGCGTACGTCAGGTCACGCTATCGCTATGAATAAATTTACACCAGGGGTTCTGATATCCGAAACTACAACACTAATTTAGTCGTAATAGCATTAGCCGAGAACAGATCACTCAGAGTAGTTAGAAATAGAATATCAAAAGGTAAAACATAGACATCCAGTCTGAAAGACGAAAATGGTAACAAGCATGGCAATAGAAATAAAATAATGGACATATGCACAAAATTATATACTTTCCTCTATTCTGACCCACAAACTATACATAGCACTGGAGAATACTTTTGTGCCGATACCATCTCTCCTGTAACAGCCGACGAAGTGGAAAAAGTCTTGTCCACAATGAAGCTCGACAAGAGCCCCGGGACCCTAGCACAGACGCACATCTTTGGTAAATAAAATCTTTTAGTCCCTCTATGCAATTTTTTCAATAATATATTAAGAACGGGACAAATTCCCCAGAAACTACTCTATTCTAATACTATACTGCTCGACAAAAAACCGGCCAAGTGCGAGTCGGACTCGCGTTCCAAAAGTTCCGTACATCACATGATTTTTAAAAAGTGGCTCTGCAAACTGTAAACCTCACGATAGATTTAATCAAGAGATTTAACTAAAAACTGACTATATACAAAAAAAAATCTGCGCCACGTACTGTACTGTACTGTACTCGTACTGTACCTATACCAGGTGTTGGCCGACTATATTAGGTACCTACTATGAGGGCATCGGATCGCGAGCAGTGCGCCCTGTAAGTTGCCACGTTAATATGAGGGCGCCTTTGGTGCCCAAAACTTTACGTCGGCCTTCGCCCGCCTCTTTCAGTATGAGAACGCCGTAGGCGCCCGACACTGGCCAGTGCGCAGCGCGCCTCGTACGTCAGGATTATCAGTCCGAGGGTCAAGGGCGCTTCAAGCACTGAAGCGCGCGCACCACGTCAAATATAGATACGTCATGATTTTTCCGAATTTTTTGGTTAAGGGCGTCGAAGGCGCCGTGCACCGTTCATTACAGTTTTCCCGACTCTTTTTGTATGAGTGCACGGTGTACTGAAGGAGCCTAGCAACACAGAACCCGCAGCGTGGCTCCCTCCCACACACAGCGCGCAGCGGATGTCATTCCAGATCTAGAGTGGAGCCCAACTGGGGAAGTACCACCACCTTACAGATTAAAAACCGCAGCCAAATAACACTAGACCCTACTCATAGTGTTGTGTTCCTGCCGGTGAGTAAGGTTGCCAGAGCTCAACGAGGGGTGGGGGGGGGGGATGCTAGGGTCGGTAACGCGCATGTAACTCCTCTAGAGTTGCAGGCGTACATAGGCTACGGAGACTGCTTACCATCAGGCGGGCCGTATGCTTGTTTGCCACCGACGTAGTATTAAAAAACAAATAAGTTTTTAGTCAAAAATATTTTTAATACAAGTTTTTATCGCTATTATACTGTACTTTTGTTTCCAAAGGCCACTATAAATATTCATAACCGTCTCGGTTGCGTTGTTTATTACAGAGGTCTAATAGTCACGACCTCCTATAGTCTCCATCGTCAGATCAGCTCGATTATGTAAGAATTTTTTGAAGAAACAGATGAACATACATACATACAGGGTGATTTCGGGGTCGTGGAGCAAGATAACTATACATCGTACAGAATTCAAAGACGAGCCTAATGATGTTGCTAATTATTTATTATCACCAATAATGATGATTATTTTTTTCAGATGACCAGTACAAAAAAACATTTTTGCATACAATTTGGCCACCCTACTCAATGTGACGTCTTGTCGCTTTCCATACAGCGTATGTCAAAAGTCATAGGGTGACCATGATTATTTAGTATAAGATTAATTTTACTTAAAAATAAGAAAAAAATCACTATTATATTTTAATCAAATACTACAATATGATAATGTGGATCATTTACAGAGTCAGAAAAAGTGGTTCTGGATCACGACCCAGAAATCATCCTGTATATTATATATCCACATAAATACTTCTTTTTGCTTTGCTGTAGTCGGGTAAAATATAAAAAAATACTTACTGCGTTAAGTCATCACCGCGAATTCACAAGTTTTAAACGCCATAGGCCTTAAAGTTACTTAAGTCCTTTGAGCCAATCATCGCTATTTTTAACAATTTCCAATAAAACGAAACAACAAAGAAGTTCTATATAACTATCAACCCTGCTCACAAAATTTCACGAGAGTCTGTAACACCTTCGCAGCGGCAATTAATGTAACTCGTGGCTTAAGTTTTTTTTCTTAAGTCTGACTTATGCTTGCCTGTAGATTTTTAATAGGTTTTCCTGTTATCTATAGGTGAAGATCAATTATGTGTATTTTTTTTTTCAAAATTTTAAACTTAGTAAATTTTTTGGTGTTTCTGTTTCTTTCCGTGTATTTCTGTTGTCGCTATAACAACAAATACAAAATTAACGGAACCCTTGGTGGGCGAGTCCGACTCGCACTTATCCGGTTTTTTTGGTAACATGACATTCTAATACATCATTTTTATAACAAACATTCTATTCTCTCTGCTAATCAATTTGGAGTTTAGCCTAATAAAAGTACCTCTCAGTTACTGTTTAGATTCACTGACGAAGTAAATCAACAACAAAATAATAAATGTCATGTATTAATCATTTTCAGGGTTCCGTAGTCAACTAGGAACCCTTACAGTTTCGCCATGTCCGTCTGTCTGTCTGTCTGTTCTACCCTTTGCTCCGTGGTCGTTAGTGCTAGAAAGCTGAAATTTGGCATGGATTTATAAATCAATAAAGCCGACAAAGTCGTAGAATCAAATCTAAAAATTTTTTTTTTTAGGGTACTACGTAATGTGGCGGTGTTTTTTTTTTGTTTCAACCCTACAGTGTGGGATATCGTTTGAAAGGTCTTTCAAAACTAATAGGGGTCTTCAACAAAAATTTTTTGATAAAGTGAATATATTCGGAGAAAATCGCACCGAAAGAAAAAAAAATGTATCCCCCGCTCTAACTTTTGAACCATAGGTCAAAAAAATATGAAAAAAATCGTAGAAGTAGAGCTTAAGAAATACATTAAATGAAAACTATAGCGGACATGATCAGTTTAGCTGCTTCTGAGTTATCGTAAAAAGTTTCCCCTTCAAAGTAAAAAGACGTACTACGAGTATCCACAGTTCATCACTTGGATAATAATCTACTGTACTTTAAGCTCCAGTTTAGCTTATTGTGACGGAAGATTAACTACGGAACCCTACTCTGAGCATGATCCGATATGCTCTTGGCCGATTTTTATTATTGACTGGTAAGGCTTTCGACACAATGCGCTACGATACATTGATACATAGGCTGGAGGATTCTGGCGTCCGGGGACAAATTGTTAGATTGGTGTGAGAGTGTACTTGCGTAACAGAATTTATCATGTTAAGATAGGGGATGCTCTTAGCAACAAAGTATTGGTGACAGAGGGCACAGCACAAGGCTCCGTGCTCAGCCCACTCGACTACTTAGCCTACGTAAATAATATGAATAATTGTGTCAAAAACTGTAGCGTGTATCAATTTGCGGATGATACTTGCCTCATTGCTGCAGATAAAATTGTAACTGTGACAGAGAGGAAATTGCAATTTGATTTTAATAACATATGTAAATGGTCCCACGACGCAGGGCTGGTCCTAAATGCAAATAAAACCAAATTGCTTCATAGACATTCTAGCCAATTAAGATCGGTAAAAGCAGTTAGGATTATTGGGCACGACCACCAGTGTCTCCACTCTCTACAGAATTGTAATTGTACGCCGTTGGAATAAGTTCGTAAACAAAAATATTTAGGTGTTATAATTGACAATCGCTTTAACTGGAGTGACCACATTGACTCAGTGTGCACGAGATTGCGAGCTTTAATGGCAAAAATACATATTCTACGAAATAAAATTCCATATAAGTAATATTAGCTTGGATATTTATAATGTGGAAAGCATAATTTCCTATGGGTTAAGTAGTCATGGCCGTACATTTAAGTCATACCCTGACAAAATATATACCTAAGCTGCAAGTTACGCTGCTAAAGTTAATAGTACCCCGTAAAATGCAATAGAACCTTTGTGGCTACCATGAGATCGGAATACGTTACTCTATATGGAGAACGTTACGGAAAATGTATGGAGAAAGTATACAGAGCTCCAAGCGGTTACATATGGTACTAAAAATTTTAACTGGTACCATGTGTAGAAGTCCATTGATTTAAAGCTCAGTAAATGGGGTTTATCATACAAACCACTGCATCCAGTTAATATTTCTTTTATTACATCGATACACCGTATTAACTAAGATCAAATCGTACATAATATCGGTCGACGGCATTCCGCCAAAATCTGACAGTTCTCTATATAAAACTAAAATGACCATAAACACAACAACCAAAAAGTATAAAGCCCGGTGCATACTACACGTTATTATCAGTATAAGGCCACATACAGGATATTAACTATTGAGATGCTTACAGCTTCGGCCATCCTTTTTTTTTTAAAGTGAGCCCTCTCACTAAAAGTAATTATAAACATTAATAACAACAGCAATATATCCTTACACCTTTATCGATATCAAAGATAAACATTCACAACAACAGTATTTGTAAACTTCTACACAGTATGGGCTCACATGAATCAATCATAGCCAATAATAACCTTTAGCCTTATTGGGAAATAAATCTTAACGCTTAACATGCTTGAATCTGAGATCATGTAAACAGTCATTGAATACAACCAACACCTGGTAGCATTAACAGCCTTCTTTAGATAGTCTTTCAATATATGAACTAACTTACAATCATGGTCTGCTCTAGGCAGTCTGCCAAAGTATAAACCAACCTCAACGATCACAGTCTGCCCTCAAGGCCTGATCTAAACAATTTGGCAAAGTATAATACATGATCGTAAACAATCACAATCGGCACTCAAGGCCTGCTCTAAATAGTTTGGCAAAGTATACTACATGATCATAAACAATCACAGTCTGCACACAAGGCCTGCTCTAAACAGTTTGGCAAAGTATAATATATGATCATAAACAATCACAGTCTGCACTCAAGGCCTGCTCTAAACAGTTGGGCAAAATATAATACATGATCATAAACAATCACAGTCTGCACTCAAGGCCTGCTCTAAACAGTTGGACAAAGTATAATACATGATCATAAACAATCACAGTCTGCACTCAAGGCCTGCTCTAAACAGTCTGGCAAAGTATAAATACATGATCATAAACAATCACAGTCTGCCTCAAGGCCTGCTCTAAACAGTTTGAAAAAGTATATAACATGATCAGAAGCAATCACAGTCTGCCCTTAAGGCCTGCTCTAAACAGTTTGGCAAAATATAATACATAACCACAAACAATCACAGTCTGCCCTCAAGGCCTGCTCTAAACAGTTTGGCAAAGTATAAATCAACATCAAAAATCACAGTCTGCCTTCAAGGCCTGCTCTAGACATCATTCCAAAGTATAAATTGTTATAGCCTGCTCTAGACTTGACTGGTCTAGACAGTCTGCCATCACGGCCTGCTCTAAAAGACAAGCTGCTATCAAAGCCTGTTCTAGACAGTCTGCCAAAACTCACACCTAATCATTTTAATGATTTAATTTGTTAGGGCCTGCTCTAGACTAGATTAGTCTAGACAGTCTGCCACAACGGCCTGCTCTAGAAGACAGGCTGCTATCATAGCCTGTTCTAGACAGTCTGCCAAACCTCACACCTAATCATTGTAATGATTTAATTTGTTATGGCCTGCTCTAGACTAGATTCGTCTAGACAGTCTGCCATCACGGCCTGCTCTAGAAGACAGGCTGCTATCATAGCCTGTTCTAGACAGTCTGCCAAACCTCACACCTAATCATTGTACTGATTTAATTTGTTATGGCCTGCTTCAGACTAGATTAGTCTAGACAGTCTGTCATCACGGCCTGCTCTAGAAGACAGGCTGCTATCATAGCCTGTTCTAGACAGTCTGCCTTCAAGGCCTACTCTGGGCAGTTTGTCAAAGTATAAACGAATATAATGAATCAGGCAACAAGGCCAACTTCTTCAATTTCAACATTTATTCAGCAAATAGGCCACAAGGGCACTTTTACACGTCAACATGGAATTTGCATACAATTTAAAAAAAAACACATCAACAATTATAAAATACAACTAACCGCAAATATCAATCCAAACAAATTACAAGTATCTCATATTACAAGTACCTTAACAGCATATATACCTACTTATGGCCTGTGGACAGTCTGCCATCAGGGCCTGCTCTAGATAGTCAGCCAAAGTATAAACTAACATAATAAACAGTCATGGCCTGCTCTAGACAGTCTGCCATTACGGCCTGTACTAGACAGTCTGCCAAACTGACCAACCCAACCAACCCAACACTCAGAGACTCTCGCTGGTCAGATGCAGATTGCTATATCCTGGACACGGCGTGTATAGTACGCCGGTTTCTCACTCAGCGGCCCTGGCCATCGGCAGCTTGGACCCTGCCCCACTGCTGACAGCACCATGTAATAGCTTAACCTTCTTTGCTTTAGTCAGCTCTTGCTGCGAGACCCTCGATTATCATCAACTTCATTCGTCCAGCCAGGTTACCAGCGTTGAAACATAAAACAAATAAAAATGTTATAATTATTGGCAGTAGCAAAGATCGTTTTAGTCACAGTCATCATTAACAATGAACATTTTATAAGCCATAATTATCGACACAGTCGATCATTATCAACATCATCAGTCGTTACTATAATATACCTAATCATCATCTATATTCTATATCGTCATCAAAGTCGATCATCATCATTCAGTCATTATCATCTTCAACATCATCAATCGTTACTATAATATACCTAATCATCATCTATATTCTATATCGTCATCAAAATCGATCATCATCGTTCAGTCAAGCATTATCGCCGACATTGTCATCGAAATCACCCAGCTCCGTTATCATCATCGATTTGGTGAGTTATTGACCGTTATAGACATCGAGGCAAACACCGTCGCTGACACCGTCACTGTAGACGACATGTTCAGTCATATACATAATCATCGTTATCGGAACTCTGTTGCCTAAGATTTTCCTTAGGTACCTGATTTACTCATAGGTGCTGAAATCGTAATCAGATGTCACAACATTAATTAAATAAAATGACATAAATATTCAATCAATTCATCAACACTGAAAATGATTACATTTAAAACGTGTTTTTTTTTGTTCGTTGTTACATCCGGTTATTGCCTATACTAGTGATGACAACACACTTCATGGCGAAAATGCAATCACTAATTTTGTGTTTATTAAACACGGTTGTTTTGCCTAAATATTTTTAATATCACCCACTTATTTCTTGTCATCACTGTACCTTCTGTCACAAAATCATGTGTGTCTTAATCAAGCTAAATTTTTATGATACAAAAATTTATGAATTACTTTATAAGGCTTCATTAAATTAAAATGTAATCTACTTTTAACTTCATTCATATAACTCACTCTGGTGTGTATATCCTTTGTTTAGGTCAATCACACAGTTCTTCACAAAACCATACTAAAATGTCTTAGTAAATAATTGGTGTTACCTGTTGTATTCATCAATTTTACATTTTAAGTCAATTTTCAATGACAATCCTGTAAGTCTTGTCTTTTCAAAGGAACACTGATTTTGTTAGCATATTAATTTTATATAAATTGATTTTCTCAAACTTTACAATGTTTTTATATAACTAAGTAAACTGCTTTTACCTTTGTAAGACACTTTCTGGTCGTGTCCATTACTTACACCTTTACCTACTTTTTAGTAACCTGAAATTTAATGATTGAATACCACTAACTGTTAAGTTTATTAACCTGAACCTGTCATACAATAATTATTTCAGATTCACCCTTAAAGCAAATGAAACTATAAGTCACTAATAAATTGTATTTCATAGCAACAATTCATGATTTCATTCGTGATTTGTTATTGGATTGTACAGCTGCATTATTTAAATTTTCATACCTAGTAAATTTAAGAAAAATAATACAACATTCATTGACTTATAAATTTCTTCATAAAGATGGGACTTACGGGCACCCAGTATGGTGCCAGCACAGCGGTGTCAGTGAATGCGAGCCAAGTGTGCACTCCAAAGTAACTATGCGACTGATGCAAACTCATCAACCATCAATATGCATTGTAGCAATCGAACTAGGCACACCAAATGAGAATGTTCGGTTATATGAATGGGCATATCTTTACTTTTGAAATCTTTGACAACACTAATATTTTCAACAATATGACCATGAGTGTTGACAGCACAGAAAAGTAATCTGTTCACTCAATCCTGTTAAACTAATGCTTTTATAGGCAGAATTTGCACTATGCTATTTGCACTTACTAAAATGCATAAAAAACACACAAACATAGATAAATACTGCTTCTCAACTATGTAAAGGTATTAAGTATTATATATAGTATTAATAGAGCTACAAGAATTCTAAATAAAAAGACTTGCATGATGTGAAATGTCAAAATCCAAAACGGGCCCGAGACATCAACATCATATTCCTTGAATGATAATAATGATGCTTTGAAATTGTAATTTATATTTTGGCACCGTAGAGGAACATGACAGCAGTAAATTGGTGCAAGTCTGTTTTACAATATAAAATGGTACTTAATATCATTAATGATATTAATTTAACTTCCTTGGTTTGTATGTGAGGTGTGAGGGTTAATACCTTCGCTGCAGCATTAAGTGTAACTCGTAATTAACCATACTTTGTATGGGGTCTTTCAACCACCTACCGCAGTGAAGATGTCAAGTCTGGAATAATATCCCTATAGTCCAATATGCAAAATTTCCATACATCAAATGATATCTAAAATTTCCAAAAATTCAGCACATTTATTTTCATCTTTAAATTGTATAAGTACCTATGTAAATATTTCTCATATACAAAATTAGATTATTGTGATGCTACATTTAAAACAATATTATGAAAAAGACATGAAACTATCAGTATCATTTCATATTTAAAAATCATATAGTGTGTGTGATTCCATTCATTCAGTTTTGTTTCTATTTGCCTCTCTTTAAATTCCCAGATAAATAATTTTCAATATACTTAGCAATGATAGGCAAGTAAATGCTTATACCTATATCATTCAATATCTTCAATTAACTTTTTTCTTTTGAATTTTCCCATATGAGTACCTAAAACCTAAATAACTTTTATAAATAAATAATTTGTTTGTTATCAAATCATAAACAAATTCATTTGTGTATTTTATCCAAAATGATTTAAATGATTTTTATTAAGATTCTATTGAGACCAAAGTAGATAGAAGTATATTTTAATGAGTGTGCTGCTTGCTAAAGGCCTCCTTTAGCTCTTTTTCTTTAAAACTATCATGGGCCACTGTCCTACAATTCTAGCCCGCTGACAGATTAAGTTCTTCCTCTCATCTTAGTTATACCATCATTCCATCATAGCAAAAACCTCTAGGATACCAATCCAATACCTTTTTTTTGTTATCTCTTAACATATATAAGTATTATATACTCATGCATAATTAAAAAAAACCTTTCATTGCCATTAGTCCATCCAAAAATAGTAATAGTCAACATTCAACTTACAGAATGTCATTATATAACTCAGTGTTAATAACTAGATTCACTGAGCACTTGCACTGCACAATGCCATCCTTACCGCATTGCCTTCCTTCATAACCATGTCACAGGCTCTTAAGTATGGCTCTTGTCTCACCAGAAAGTTGATGGTTGATTGATTGCGCTTGCATTTTCGAGATCTACTCTCATTGTATTCCGTCTCATCTCACAAAACCGAAAACAAACAATGACAAGAACACGGGTTAATAAATAGGTCAATACCATAGCAAATGTATGTAACTATGTACAGTACATTGAAAATTTAAAACAAAACTTTTGATTTATGCAAACGAAACGAACTGTCAATCGTTCTCTTTAGCGAGCAAAACAAACAAGCTAATGAAATCTTGTATCATTAAAATACTATCAACTCAACTGTTTCGACTATGAAACAAACATTTAAAAGACCAAGCAACTTACATTTTTATGCACCTCTATACAAGTGAAAATAAATTAAGTGCATCCAATATCTATGTGGGCATTTGAATTCATAATCCCGCTTTCTGAGATGTAGAAGTCCATTGATTTAAAGCTCAGTAAATGGGGTTTATCATACAAACCACTGCATCCAGTTAATATTTCTTTTATTACATCGATACACCGTATTAACTAAGATCAAATCGTACATAATATCGGTCGACGGCATTCCGCCAAAATCTGACAGTTCTCTATATAAAACTAAAATGACCATAAACACAACAACCAAAAAGTATAAAGCCCGGTGCATACTACACGTTATTATCAGTATAAGGCCACATACAGGATATTAACTATTGAGATGCTTACACATGAGTCACTAACGTTTTTACTTTATTGTTCGTCTAGTTTTCGATACGTGCCTAACTTCACACCTAAAGCGCCCTCTTCCTAACTATATAAAGAAAACTGAGCCAGAATTTTTCTAGTGTCAATAGTAAAATCTAATTACTATGGAGGGTAGAAGTAAGGAGAACAATCTATGTGTATGAAAAGTGTCCATCAAAATTCCTCAAAATTTTTTTGACTTTGATGAAAATATTCAAATCACTGACAGCGCACTTCACTCCGTCAATAACGTCTAAATTCATGTCATGTCCTTGAGTTACCCTAGCGCCAGCGGAGAGATTGCGAACTATTATTTACAGCTGCCAGCTGAACACTTTAGCAACAGTTTTCCCATTAGAGATTGTTCTCCTTACCTCTACCCTCCATACTCACCACTTTACGTGAGTGAATGTGACAGATGGCATCGAAAAATACCGTAGGTATAATTTCGACGTGACATTTCTGTCATCTTGTCAACGAAATAAATACACAGAATTTTCACGATTATCCTAGCAAATTCTCACCGTAATATATATTAATCTATAACAGTACGTGAAGTTCAAGCAAATATTTTAGGGACAAATCTAT
This sequence comes from Cydia pomonella, assembly GCF_033807575.1. Taxonomy (NCBI): domain Eukaryota; kingdom Metazoa; phylum Arthropoda; class Insecta; order Lepidoptera; family Tortricidae; genus Cydia; species Cydia pomonella. Next base: position 23,858,016 of record NC_084706.1, on the reverse strand, counting down.
TAATGTGGATCGAATTATTCAATGTTTTTTTTTACATATAGACATGACAAGAGTGACATTAAGAAGAAAAGAATAAAGAAATCATGTGGCCTGCATTTATAAATAAGTCTATGGAGTTTAACAAAACCTCTAACATCCTCCCTTTTTGTTAAACGTTATAGGTTATATGTTAACCCAATAATGCGACATATTAATGTCATTCTCGGATTAGAAACTGGTTTCGTCAGTATGTCCGCACATTGGTATTCCGTTGGAACATACTTCACATTTAATTCATTTGAAGCAACTAGCTCTCTGACATAAAAGTGTCTTATGGCAATATGCTTCGTTCTTCTATGAAGTTCAGGATTCTGAGCCAGTTTTAAAGCAACTCATTTCGAAGTTCGAACAATTTATCAGTTAAATCATTTAAGTGTAAAAAATTGATAGTAAAATAAAGTTAATGTTAGTTGTTTGTTAGAGAAATTTTGTCCTGAATAATAATACTTTTGATTAGTATAATAAAATAGGGAGTGTTTTTTTTTTAATTTTAGTTGGTTCGAGTCCCGGGCGAGGCATGCGAGTTTTAGAATAAGTTCGCCTTTGTACAAATGATGTATGTTCTTTCATGTTTTATGTTTTTTTTTGTACAATAAAGTGTTTTACTACTACTACCTACTATTAATGTTAGCAAATTAAAATATTTTCGAATTTAAGGATTCTCTCTCCATATAAGTTCAATAAAGCGTAAGTGGGTGTGCTCAATAAAGCGAGGCGATACTTTACTCCGGGGCAAAGACTGCTGCTTTATAAATCGCAAGTCAGACCCCATATGGAGTATTGCTGTCACCTTTGGGCAGGAGCACCTGCATGCCAGCTTGGACCATTCGACTCAGTCCAAAGGCGCGCTGTACGAATCGTCGACGATCCCAAACTCACAAGCGGTATTGAACCTTTAAGTTTAAGGAGAGACTTGGCCTCCTTGTGTGTGTTCTACCGCTTGTACAATGGGCTGTGCTCTGAAGAATTGTTTGACATGATGCCAACGGCCGCTTTCTATCACCGCACCGCTCGCCGTCGGCAGGGTGTTCATCCTCACACCCTAGAACCTAAATGGTCGCGTACTGTGCGGTTTAAGAGGAATTTCCTCCCGCGAACGCTTCGGCTGTGGAATGAGCTTCCTGCCGAGGTTTTCCCGAGGGGCTACAGTATGGGGTTCTTCAAAAAAGGAGTGTACAGGTTTTTAAAGGGTCGGCAACGCGCATGTAATGCCTCTGGTGTTGCAGGCGTCCATAGGCTACGGTGACTGCATACCATCAGGCGGGCCGTATGCTTGTTTGCCGCCGTCGTGGTATAAAAAAATAATAATAATAAGTTATTGCTAGGGTATATATATATATATATATATTATAAGGTCCGACCGAGAACGCTTTTTTGTCTCGGCCGAGACCGAGACCGAGATTCAATGGGATTCTCGGCCGAGACCGAGACCGAGAATTTATAAAATAGAAAAAAAATACGAATTTTGCACTAAAAATGTTTTTATAATCGAAATTCGACGATTTATCAGCAAAAAGTTATCATAGGTAATCAATTCGTAGCGCTATTAAATAGTAGTTTTAGGGTTCTGTCGGTCTGTGCAATCAATCAATCAATCAAAATATTCTTTATTCAAATAGGCCTAGCAACAAGCACTTTTAAATCGTCAAATTTTACAAATATCATCTTAATCTAAATATCAGAGCAATTTATTGATGCAGTTATTATTGTTCTAAAAAAAACATTGAACTATTATAGATATGGTAAACTTAATAATAAGAATTTCATAAAAAGATCGTCATACATCAAAATTGTATAAAAATACTAGTCTAGAACCTTTCTAGAATAAAATCTAAATGTCAAAAAATACGGTATATATATACATTGAATTATCAATTTCATCATTAATAACATAACAAAAAATAATTCATTCTTTACAATCACACTTAATCCCACGGTGTTTCATCATTCATGTAGTCTTGTGTGCTATAATAGGCTTTAGAGATAAGCTTACGTTTTACATAATTTTTAAATTAGATATCCCAATGGTTTACAGCAAATGGTATGATGTTAAACGTAGAAAAAACCAACATACTGCATTTTCAACTTCATAATACTTACCAGTTGAACATCATGCTAAAGAATACCAGCGTACCTCAGGTTGATACGGCAAAATATTTAGCCTTCACTATAGATTCCGGACTAACATGGTCCTCTCACATTGACCTCTTATGTGTCTCGAGACTTGCAGAGTTTGTCATTCAAAAATGTTAAAAAGGCATACTATGGATATTTCCATGCTTTACTAATCCAAGGTGATTGGTTGACTGGTAGAGAATGCCTTAAGGCATTAAGTCCGCCATTTGTACCTTCATGTATTGTGCAATAAAGATTAAATAAATAAATAAGGTGTCGACTTATGGGCCACCGCGGCCGATCGAGACAGGGCCTTTAGGATGCAGAAACGAGCTGTTCGAATTATAATGAAAAAGGCGTACGACATTCCCGCTAAGGATCTGTTTAAGGAGTCGAAGATTATCACCTTGCCTAACGTATATATACTAAACGACTGCAAATATGTGAGAGCAAACCTGAACACATACACCACTCACTCCAGTACCCGTCGAAGTAATTTTTTTATCGTGCCGCGTTGCAGATTCGCAAAGACTCGAGGGTCGCTTGGCGTCATGGGTACAAAATTATATAACTCACTAACAGTCGAGTTAAAACTAGTACGAAGCGATATCACGTTTGCAAATCATCTAAAAACGTTACTAACAAATCTTGCTTGCAAATGTATACTATTGACGAATTTGTCGAGACGTGTAGCGACCCGAAATAAAATTATAAATTTTAAACTAAACCTGTTTTTCTTGTATAGTCAGCATCAAAAGTAGCTGATCAAGTAACGCTTCATAAGTATCTACCATTCTGTAACAGCTTAACAAAAAGTGATGTATTTAATATAGATCAACTAAGACTGTAAAAGACATACTTTTGAACGCGAATTTAAGAAATTAATCTATATTTGGAAAAGTTATCCTGAATATCAGATACTTTTGGCGCGTTGTTTCATCCGCTACATTTGATGCTGACTGTACCTAATACTTAGAAAATAATACTTGCAGACATTAAAAAATCCTATGTATGTACCTGTTAAACGCCTATTTAACTTATGTGCCTACTTTTCTGTAAAGAAATTGTTTTATGTACCAACCTAATTTTGACAAGTAAAATACTATGTTTTATGAATAAAAATCTGAATCTGAATAGTGTTGTGTTCCTGCTGGTAAGTAAGGTAGCCAGAGCTCAAGCAGGGGAGGGAGGGGTGTTAGAGTTGGCAACGCGAATGTTACTCCTCTGGAGTTTCAGGCGTACATAGGCTACGGAGACTGCTTACCATCAGGCAGGCCGTATGCTTGTTTGCCTCCGACGTAGTATAAAAAAATGTCTTACATTTAACTTAGATAATTCTTCTATCGTATGGAATAAAATCCGTTTATAAAATAATAAAAACTAAAACTTTTAGGCCTTCTCCTTTAGCTTACCCGTTTTAGGCCTCCCTCCCCTAAGTTTAACATAATTTAGCAACAAAGTTTATATGGGGATGCGATGACATGAAATTTTTATTATTTATTTACGTGTTTGAATGGATACCGTTCGTCAACCAGCCAACGGAGCGGCAGCTGATGTTCACAGGGCTTATACATCTCCTTTAACCACTTTGGTCATGAAAAAGAGACCTGGTGTGTTTAAATAAGTAATAGATGCTTCCGTCTGGCTTCTGCGTTACTGATTATCAGCTGACAGTCTTTCCGCCACGATGCAGCCGGATGATGGTAGGTATTATTTATTCACAATAGCATTTAAACTATTATCTGATAATTCCAATCGGGATGCGGTGACTACTTTTTCGTGTTTAGGTAGCTGCCGTTCCTCAACCCAACAACGGAGCGGCACCTGACGTTCACGAGGGTTCATTACGCAACTCCTAACATTACTTAAACACTATAGGTACGAGTTATCATCCGGGATACACATTGGTCATAGAAATCGTCCATACAAAAAAAAAATGTTTTTCCACTTCTAAATATTTTCCATTCTCCATTGAAGGTCGATGTTGCTTTACGACCGTAGGAAGCACCCTAAGATACTCTACACGTGACCTCCATGTGGTACTAAAAGAGCAACAACTTGACAGCTGCACTGTTCCTTCTGAATCTCGCAGCGCACACTGCAAAGAGAAACCGAAAACTTCAAAGATAATCATGAATGCGAAACGAGGCAATTTAAAAGCCCCGCCGACAAACGATGTTGGACCTTCTGTCCGCATCTGCCAACTCAATATAGAAGATATAAGCCGATCTAAATCTGATTTTTTAAGTAAAATTATTAATGATCTTGACATTGACGTAGTTCTACTACAAGAGACACATACTGCAGATGAAATACAACTCACCCGTAGAGGAGAGCTCGCTGGATACAACTTAGTAGCAGCCACATACCATGCTAAGTACGGTACCGCAACGTACGTCCACCATTCAATATCACAGTCCACTGCTTTCATCTCCAATAATATAGACCAAGAGAACATCGCCGTGACCTCAATCGAAGTAGGCGAAATTAAAATCTGCAACATCTACAAACCACCAAAGAGTCGATGGCCAAAACCAGCGCTACCAGAACTTCAACATCCCTCCGTGTATATGGGAGACTTTAACAGTCATCATACCTCCTGGGGCTACAAGGATATTGACGAGAATGGCAAATATAATCACGGAGTGGGTGGACAAAACAAACGCATATCTCGTCCACGATAACAAAAGTAGAGGCTCGTTCAAGTCAGCCCGATGGGACAAGAACTACAACCCTGACCTAGTATTTACCTCTAAAGATGAGAACGGTCTCCCAGTTCCAGCGAACCATTGTCCTTGAAATTGGCTTAAAAATTCCTCTAGTTCAATCATACCCAGGCCCACGATGTAATTTTCACTAAGCCGACTGGAAGCAATATGCTGAAAAACTAGATGAGAGAATTAGATTGGAATACTGTGCCCCCGTGTGGATGAACAGTGCACATGTGGCCAGTGTGGATGTTGAGCTTAACAGTACAATCAGAATAATCACGGGCTGCACCTCGCCAAGGCCTTTTTATTGGCTGCCGTTCCTTAGTAACATCGCACCACCGGACATCCGGAGACAGAAATGCCTAATACGAGAAGTCACAAAAAATTCTGGTAATTCTTCACTGCCGATACATAAGGACCTGAGCAGTCTTCAAAACACCCGACTCAAGTCTCGAAACACACCGGCCAAAATCTTTCACACCCACAACCCATCACATCAGGACAACCAAGCGTGGATGAGAGAATGGAAAGCTCAGCACAGTGTAAACAACACCATTTTTGAGTTGAACCCAGGGAAACGGCCTCAAGGGTTCACGGAAGCCGAGAAATATGGTCCAGACTTAACCGCCTCAGAACTAGCTTCGGTAACTGTGCGTACCTCTGGCACAAGTGGGGGTGGAGCGAGTCTGCGGCGTGCGAATGCGGACACTCAGAGCAGACGTGCACATGGTATTCGAGTGCCCCGTCACGAAATATAACGGACCAGCTGAGGATTTTAAACACCTGACAAAAGATGCAAGTATTTATCTACAGAAATGTAAAAAAAATTATATGTATGTAACCAGTGTGTAAACGCCATACGATAAATAAATAAATTCTCCATGATTTTATTTGGATATTATTGACACAATGAAAAACTAGGTTAATAGCTTCAGCTCCTTTTTTTTAATGCAAAACAAAAAAAAATTATTTAAGGCTAAACCTATAAACCTAGAATATATTATGCTGAAGCGATAGACATCAAAATCAAACTGATTTGTGATTTAGTTAGTGGAAAACGTTTTCTCCCGAAATTGAATTTTATAGAAAAAATACTGTTATTTCGCTAGAATCGCAAAGATTATTTTTCCCTTTTTAAGAAAATGATAACCAAGCCATAATCGCACGAAAAAATAATTTAATAATCTAATAAAAATCTTAACTGGTTACGTTTATGAGAGACACTATGTACAGTCATCAAAAGTCACAGAAAACGTGGCCAAGTTTATCGTAAGACCTCCTTATTTTTATAGTTACGTTACTTTCGAAATCGTTAACCATTTTTTGGGGCTTGCTCTTCGTTTGTTACGCAAATTAGGTACGAACCTACGAACGTCACAATGCGCCATTGCTGAGAAATCCTATTTAGAGCCGAGCATATATAAGCCGACGGACAAATTTCTCAAGTTCTTAGCGGAATTCACAGACCTACCTATTTCGGTGAGTGAAATTAAAAATAACGAGGATGTTGTTTAAGCGTAAATTTAAGGCGATTTTAACGCCTATCCTAATGGACTATTTTATACGGGGATGTTCAACTTTTATTGCGAGCAAGACTTCAGAGGAAAGGGGAACTGAGCTTCTCTTCCGATTTGGGAATTTTACGTAAATATATCCGTTGCGCTAACGAGAACGGCTCCTAAACTTCTAGCATTTAAACAAACCAAAATATCAGAAAAAACAAAAGAGTCAGACACAGATATCGATAATTTAAATCTGTGTTAAAAAAATATTCTTCTAGGGTCAAAAACCACAGAGGAAACAGTCAAGTACGTGTGTATGGAGAAATAACCACTCCACTTGCCTTTTATCGTTTATAAATGTAAAAAAAATCCTGCCAAAAATTTGAACAATTTTATACCTACCTAATAATTAGTTTTTTTAATATTGTAAAAACAAATTAAAAATTAAAGTGAATTAAAAGTAACTAATGATAATAATAAAGTAAATAATTATTTGTCATTTTTACACATGCGTTTTCCTATGAAAAAAAAAATTGTTCGTCTATGTTCGCCTGTGGCGCCGGCCTCTTGAGGAAATTTGTCATCCACTCTTCTCTGTTCCTAGCCAGTCTTCTCCAAGTTGAACCACCTATCTACCTAGTTTTGGCATAAATTGTAACACACAGTCAATTGTTCCTAGAGACCATTCTTTTAAAGTAATTTTATTAATATACATAATTTGTTAAATCTTACTTAATTAAAACAAAAGTGTCAAAACACATTTCATTAAATACATAAAATCCTTACATATGAAATAAAATAGAACACAATAAAACAATACATAAAAAAAACCTTACAAACTAATCGTTATCCAATCCTAGTGCAGCTGAGGTATTGTTCCTAAGACACTAGCTGCATTCCCTCTTTGCTGCGCTAACCTAAGTCCGTTAAGTTTTAAAGTTATTTAATTAAGTTTTATATATTTATGTCCTTAAAGGACAAAGTAACGAATAAAAAATGCCTAATTTTGTCTCATGTCTTTTAAAAAGCAAGTGAATAGGGCAAATTTACCCACCATTTTTTGTAAAAATATGACATTGTTGTTCTGAATAGTTGTATTCAACTGACCTATACTAGTACAGATTTCAATGCATTCCTTGTCAGTATACAGATCTCAGGAAGCTGCAGACGTTTTGTGAGAAGACCCAGATATTAGGTTCACTGAAACCAATATACTTAATAAGAAAAAATGACCCATTTTATTGAAAATACGGGCCCAAGTGTAACAAAGTATGTACCGTATTAGACGCCTAAATTTAACCTGTTTGTAACACCATATTCCAGAATAAAAAAGTCATTTTGCTAAAGCTTATGTACCGAAAAGATGAAACTCCTGAATAATACTGAATATGTTTCCTGTAATCTACAAAAAATTACGCAACTTTTGAGTCCTATTGAGTTCCTGAATTCAAAATTTCGTGTTCCATGGGACACCCTTGAATAATGAAAAGAGGACACCCGACCACATGCACAAGAAACAAAGTGAATAGTTAAAAAAATAGGAAATGTAGATAAATAATTAAAAGTGTTTTTTTTTTTTACTTCACAGACATTTTTTCCATAAACATTATTTCCCGCGCTACGGTCTACGGCGTATCAATAATGCTACACCTTACGAATATACAGTTAAATAAATTATTATTTATTATTACTATTATATATTACTTAAACAAAAAAAAGTTCAATTACTAAATAATACGATAATTAGTATGACATATTTTAGACATGTTTTGTAACTCCACAAATAAAAAATAAAAAAATATTCATACCTAGTTTGACGAAAACTTGGCAATGTATTAAATGCAATACAATTATTTTACTGAACCGGTGAGCTCCATCTTGGGCCCTGTCTTCACTTTCCATCAGGTGTGACTAGAGCCAATCGCCGATCAGTTTTTAATAATAATAAAAAAAAAAACTGAGTTCTTGGCAACGTATCTAATATATAATACATAACAGTTGTCATGTAAAGATTCTGTGTATTAAATTAAAAAGATCTGTACATATATAGTACTTAAAAATTATATTACAATAGGCATTATATCAATGACAGTTTTGATGAAATCACAATATAACAAAAGAAACGTAGAATAAAAATTACATTATAATATATAATATTATATCAAATGTATAATAGTTTTTTTTATAATTATATTAAGCATTACACACCCATAAATAATGATATATTTTTATTTGAATACAAGCTATTATTATTAAATGATAATCACTACAAAATATGGAACAATAAATTATACATAAGCTTAAAATAATAACACAAACTATAAATAAAGTTAAAATAAAGTTCTTTTTTATTTATTAACATCATAAATTATAAAAAAAAATACCTATAAAATATTTTAGTACGTTTTGAAAATTGTTCTTAATTTCATTGTTTATCGGCTGGTAGAACCCTAAAGTCTAGATTTTTAAATTATTTTTCCCATAATCTATAAATAAATACGCAAATTTACGTAAGTTTCAAGATTTAGTCAAATACTCGTATTATACAGTCTTATAGTACATTGTGCAACGACCCCCTCGTAAGTGAAATTTTGGATACAAGGGTGGAATTAAAGACCCGTGTTTGCAATATTCTTACCCCCGGAGTTACACACAATGTTTTTCATCACACTTGGGAAGAAAAAACTAAATTTTAGGCGAAATAATTCTTAAATACCGTTTTAAAAAAAAGCTATAACTCCCTAGGGAGTTCAGCACACCTGCATGATATAAGATCTTTTTCGAGCAAGTGTGATGAAAAATACTTTTTCATCATTAGTTGTGCTGTACATTTTATGGCTTGTAACTCTACTTTCACCGATTTCTCCGAGAACTACACTTCATAAACATCTAATATTACTTGTTTATTTATGATTGACATGAAAATGATTTGAAGATCAGTCTGGCCTAGTGGGTAGTGACCCTGTCTATGAAGCCGATGGTTCTGGGTTCAAATCCCGGTAAGGCATTTATTTGTGTGATGAGCACAGATATTTATTCCTGAGTTATGGATGTTTTCTATGTATTTAGGTATTTGTATATTATATACATATATCGTTGTCTGAGTCTTCTTGGCTTACCGTGGGACTTAGTCAATTTGTGTAAGAATGTCCCTATAATATTTATTTATTTATTATTTATTTCTTGTGATATAAAAAGCTGTTTGTAGATGCGTTACATGCCACTCATGCATTTTGACGTGTCGGTGTACGATTCAGTCATCTTGGCTAGATCAAAACCATAAAATGATGAAGGGTCTTTTTTGTTAAAGATAATTTTAACTGACGACTTCAAAGAATGGCCCCTCAAGATACGGACGCGAATGCTGTCCTGTTCGAGGATGACGCGGAGACAGAGGACGTAGGCCTGGCGAAGATGCCGGTCCAGCAAGCCGGGGCCCAAAAGTGGGAGACCAATTACGAATGGCATATAATCGTCTTCCTCCCGCTGGTCTATACAGCCGGGCTGTATGGAGGCTACCTGTTCCTGGTTTCGGCGACATGGCAAACGAAGATATTTAGTAAGATTTAAATATCTATACTCCGTCTTAGCTTACTCTGCACCTACTTTACTAACGACGAAGTTCCACACTCCATCTTATAGACCGAGCGTTAGCGAAGGTCTCCATTTCAGCTCGGGCAGAAATGCGTTCGTATGTCCAGATGTCACAATTTTATGAGCTATTTTTTTTATCATTTCAGATTTTGGAAACTTATCGAAGTACTACAGTTCCAAGTTATGCTCACGAAATCTACCGGGTGTAGCCTGTAACATGATCAAATAACTTAAACATAGAATATACTTCTCGCACGATGTAGATGATGACGAATTTTGTTTTTAAAAATTATGACTTCCTAATTTTCATACAAATTAAATATTATTTTCAATGTACACCAGTGTGATTGACGTTGTAGTCTACAAGTTCAAATTGTAGAGATAGAGATAATACTCATAAAAATAGAAATACTACTCCTAAAATAGAGATACTACTCATAAAAATAGAGATACTACTCCTAAAAATAGAGAGACTACTTCTAAAAATAGAGATACTACTCCTAAAATAGAGATACTACTCCTAAAATATAGATACTACTCATAAAAATAGAGATACTACTCCTAAAATAGAGATACTACTCATAAAATAGAGACACTACTTCTAAAAATAGAGATACTACTCCTAAAATAGAGATACTACTCCTAAAATAGAGATACTACTCATAAAAATAGAGATACTACTCCTAAAATAGAGAGACTACTCCTAAAATAGAGATACAACTCCTAAAATAGAGATACTACTCATAAAAATAGAGATACTACTCATAAAATAGAGAGACTATTCCTAAAATAGAGATACAACTCCTAAAATAGAGATACTACTCTTAAAAATAGAGATACTACTCCTAAAATAGAGAGACTATTCCTAAAATAGAGACACTACTCCTAAAATAGAGAGACTACTTCTAAAAATAGAGATACTACTCCTAAAATAGAGATACTACTCCTAAAATAGAGATACTACTCCTAAAATAGAGATACTACTCATAAAAATAGAGATACTACTCCTAAAATAGAGAGACTACTTCTAAAAATAGAGATACTACTCCTAAAATAGAGATACTACTCCTAAAATAGAGATACTTTTCATAAAAATAGAGATACTACTCCTAAAATAGAGAGACTATTCCTAAAATAGAGATACTACTCCTAAAATAGAGAGACTACTTCTGAAAATAGAGATACTACTCCTAAAATAGAGATACTACTCCTAAAATAGAGATACTACTCATAAAAATAGAGATACTACTCCTAAAATAGAGAGACTATTCCTAAAATAGAGATACTACTCCTAAAATAGAGATACTACTCCTAAAATAGAGATACTACTCCTAAAATAGAGAGACTATTCCTAAAATAGAGATACTACTCCTAAAATAGAGATACTACTCCTAAAATAGAGATACTACTCCTAAAATAGAGAGACTATTCCTAAAATAGAGACACTACTCCTAAAATAGAGAGACTACTTCTAAAAATAGAGATACTACTCCTAAAATAGAGATACTACTCCTAAAATAGAGATACTACTCCTAAAATAGAGATACTACTCATAAAAATAGAGATACTACTCCTAAAATAGAGAGACTACTTCTAAAAATAGAGATACTACTCCTAAAATAGAGATACTACTCCTAAAATAGAGATACTTTTCATAAAAATAGAGATACTACTCCTAAAATAGAGAGACTATTCCTAAAATAGAGATACTACTCCTAAAATAGAGAGACTACTTCTGAAAATAGAGATACTACTCCTAAAATAGAGATACTACTCCTAAAATAGAGATACTACTCATAAAAATAGAGATACTACTCCTAAAATAGAGAGACTATTCCTAAAATAGAGATACTACTCCTAAAATAGAGATACTACTCCTAAAATAGAGATACTACTCCTAAAATAGAGAGACTATTCCTAAAATAGAGATACTACTCCTAAAATAGAGAGACTACTTCTAAAAATAGAGATACTACTCCTAAAATAGAGATACTACTCCTAAAATAGAGATACTACTCATAAAAATAGAGATACTACTCCTAAAATAGAGAGACTATTCCTAAAATAGAGATACTACTCCTAAAATAGAGATACTACTCCTAAAATAGAGATACTACTCATAAAAATAGAGATACTACTCCTAAAAATAGAGATACTACTCCTAAAAATAGAGATACTACTCATAAAAATAGAGATACTACTCATAAAAATAGAGATACTACTCCTAAAATAGAGAGACTATTCCTAAAATAGAGATACTACTCCTAAAATAGAGAGACTACTTCTAAAAATAGAGATACTACTCCTAAAATAGAGATACTACTCCTAAAATAGAGATACTACTCCTAAAATAGAGATACTACTCATAAAAATAGAGATACTACTCCTAAAATAGAGAGACTACTTCTAAAAATAGAGATACTACTCCTAAAATAGAGATACTACTCCTAAAATAGAGATACTACTCATAAAAATAGAGATACTACTCCTAAAATAGAGAGACTATTCCTAAAATAGAGATACTACTCCTAAAATAGAGAGACTACTTCTAAAAATAGAGATACTACTCCTAAAATAGAGATACTACTCCTAAAATAGAGATACTACTCATAAAAATAGAGATACTACTCCTAAAATAGAGAGACTATTCCTAAAATAGAGATACTACTCCTAAAATAGAGATACTACTCCTAAAATAGAGATACTACTCATAAAAATAGAGATACTACTCCTAAAAATAGAGATACTACTCCTAAAAATAGAGATACTACTCATAAAAATAGAGATACTACTCCTAAAATAGAGAGACTATTCCTAAAATAGAGATACTACTCATAAAAATAGAGATACTACTCCTAAAATAGAGAGACTATTCCTAAAATAGAGATACTACTCCTAAAATAGAGATACTACTCCTAAAATAGAGATACTACTCATAAAAATAGAGATACTACTCCTAAAAATAGAGATACTACTCCTAAAAATAGAGATACTACTCATAAAAATAGAGATACTACTCATAAAAATAGAGATACTACTCATAAAAATAGTGATACTACCCCTAAAAATACTTGTGATACCTCATTGGATTTGGAATGATATCTAAAATAAAAACCGGTCAAGTGCGAGTCGGACTCGCCCACCGAGGGTTCCATAGTTTTTAGTCATTTGTTGTTATAGCAGCAACAGAAATACATCATCTGTGACAATTTCAACTGTCTGACTATCACGGTTCATGAGATACAGCCTAGTGACAGATGGACAGACAGACGGACAGCGGAGTTTTAGTAAAAGGGTCCCGTTTTACCCTTTGGGTACGGAACCCTAAATATGTATTTGAAGCGTTTATTAGCACACAAAAAAAATCTAAAGTTGTACATAAAAAAGGCGGAAAAAATAAGACATTTCCTTTTTCGCCAATATCTCAAAAGTTTTTAATATTTAAGAAATCTGAATAGAATATTATTAAAGAAGAGGATCTCTATTATTTATACTTTTTATTCAACGCTAGGGCGCGCGGTGTAAAATGCAAGTATGTCACATCAAATATTTTATTAAAGGTATCCAATATCCAAGGCTTGTCAATTAAAGAATTGGAAGAATTTATGGTTTAAGAACTTTATTCTCAAAAAGAATTTACAAAATTTGCTTACTACTACTATATTTATATAATATATCTTAGGAGTAACATTAAAATTACATGCAGACAATTTAATAGTACATTGTGCAACGAGGGGGGTAAGTGATATTTTGGAAGCGAGGGTGATAATTAAAGACCCGAGGTTGCAATATTCTTACCCCCGGAGTTACACACAATGTTTTTCATCACACTTGCGAAGAAAAAACTAAATTTTAAGCGAAATAATTCCTTAATACGGTGACATTTCAAACATTCGTCGGCCATATTGTCTTTCTTTGACAGGTTAGGTATCGAAGGCACAGACCTATTCGGCATTCAGCCACGATTGAAAATTATGAAAAAATATTTTAAACTGCTGTTAAATTAATCAATTTTTTTTTTATACATAAACAAACATATTAAATTATTAGCGGCAGTATTTTTAAAGTTAAACTCATTTACACTATGTGGTTTCTATGAATTCGTGACATAATATAAAAAAAGTTATAACACCCTAGGAAACAATATAGGCCTTTGTCCTTCAGTACACCTGCTTGAAATAAGATCTTTTTCAAGCAAGTGTGATGAAAAATAAATAATCATTACAAAACATTTGTTTAGTTACAAAGTGGGTAGAAATACGTTACTAGCCAGCTCGGATAACTTAACTCGTGCAAGTAACTATGGTGCATTCCAAGCTAAGAAGCTTGGTAAGAACCAAGCGCATGTGAGTTTATGCCATCAAGTATAAGTGTGACTTTCGATTAAGCGCGGTTATTATTATTATATGCTGTATCTTTAGTTATTTTAATAAAAGTAAACAAACAATCTATACATTCTCGGGTAGTTATAACATTTATTGGTTAACCAACCAAATACAAAACCGCCTGGATCTCTCACTGAACAACCTGACTTTAACCTACATTATTTTTGATCATATAACGTTTTCATCAACCCTCAACTGGCTTCGGGAGCATTTGATGGGTAAGGGCACTTCTACACGTCAACATGGAATTTACATACAAGCAAAAACAAGCACATCAACAACTTTATTATAAAATACAATTCATTGAAAATATTAATGTAAAATAAAGTATTATTTTTTAAAGAAAAAGTAAGTAAAATATTATTATTACTTAGAGATGTATAAAGTCTCTAGATGTCGAATTACAAAAAAAAACTAAAATAATAATAATAAAAAACACAAACAGATACAAAAATAAATTCTAAAATTATTTAGAGGTGTAAATACTATACATCCGGAATATTGTTATAGATCTTGATTGCCATAGAAAAAATGCTATTTTTATAAAATGTCAATTAAGTTTGATGCGTATTTATGAGTTTGTACTCGTTTCTCAAGTTGCGGTGGAATCTATCGTTTCTTTGATATTTATAAATTAAGGTTATTTTTTACAAACATAGCAACTTCTTTGATATATGTACAAGGTAGTGGTAAAATCTTATATTTATAAAAAGAGGCTTACAAACAGGAGTCTCTTTGAGATGCCCCACAGAGCGCTCTTACACATCGTTTCTGCATCTTAAAAACTTTTAACCAGTCGGTAGAATTTCCCCAAAAAATTATACCGTACGTGATGCTAGACTGAACGTAACCAAAATATGTCATTAGTCCAGCTTTTTTTGATGCATTATGTATCAGCCTACGTATTGGAAAAACAAACTTTGCAAGGTTTGGAGCATAGTTCGGTTATATGACATTGCCAATTACAATTACTGTCAAGTATGAGTCCAAGAAATTTAGTCTACTCTGACTCAGTAATTGCGTCTGTTTTATGCGATATGTTCATTGCCAAACCTGGCCTACGGCTCGTATGAAATTGAATAAAGTGAGTTTTAGACAAATTTATGCCTAATTCATTGTTAGCCATCCAAGTAATGATATCATTAAGAGTCCTATTAATTTCATATTCTTTTGTTGTGCTTGAACATCTTATTAAAGCACTACTGTCATCTGCAAAAAGTACTACTTGATTGTTCTTGTGATGTGGGAGATCGTTTATATAAAATAGGAACAAGAGCGGGCCAAGAATACTGCCTTGAGGTTCGCCTCTTGGATTAGGTCTGTATGCAGATCTTCTAGTTTCAATGGTACTGCTTTTGGAACAGTAGTAATTAATCTCAGTATATTGGAACCTATTCGAGAGATAACTTGTTATCCACTCGAGAGCCTGCCCACCGTAATGGTCGAGTTTATCAAGCAATATGGCATCGTTAACGCAGTCGAAAGCTTTAGACATATCGGTGAATATCGAGGATACGTGTATTCGTTTGTCTATGCATTCATGAATAGTTTTCAGGAGTTGAAATACAGCAAGATTTGTTGACCTATTTCTTCGAACACGCTTCTTAGTAGGTGGTATTTGTCAGAGTATTTGATTATTCTGTTATACATAAGTTGCGTCTTGGAATAAACTTATAAGTGTGCTATAAATCAAAATAAAAGTTATTTTTAAAAGTCGCTGAACAAATGTTGGTCAGTTTGAGGAGTACAGCCTACTGTTTAATTTATTGCTCGTGTTACAGGCCAGACCCGGTATAGCTAACAGAGCCACTAGTTATTATTTATTATTTTACTCATCTTCACCATCAAACCATTTTGACATACATATAATCACGCTTATTTCCCGGAGGGGTAGGCAGAGATCACGGATTTCCACTTGCTACGATCCTGACATACCTCTTTCGCTTCCTTCACTTTCATAACATTCCTCATACACGCTCGTCGATTTAGAGTGCTCTTGACCTGGCCTTCTTCAGGATTTCCCCGATTTGATCAGAGAAAGTCCGCCGAGGTCTACCCCTTCCAGCTCCCTCTTCTACTTTACCATTTTGAGCCCTTCGAAAAGGTTTAAACATTTTGAAACAATAAAAAAGTTTTTTTTTATTGGTATAAACACTGAATCTATGCGAATTAAAAAAAGTGCATATGACATTTTTATCTCTAAATACGACCCGGAATATACTGTTAAAATCTTTCCGTTTCCTCGCGGGCACCGTGTATATGAAAAATGCATCTCTTCAAGCGGCTATCGAGCTTCTTTCATGAAAATCATCCCACAGAAAAAATGCAAGACGAGCATGTCGTCATTAAAGGTCAATATCTCATCCACAAAGACAAGACATCTAGCTTGAGTTTAAATACCTTGGTGATGACTTGATGAGGCAGTACGTTAAGAACGTTTTAATCGTATTTAATTTCACAGCCATCTTCTTGTACGTGACGTCGATCATAAGCATCACAGCGGGAGCCCACCGGCTCTGGAGTCACAAGGCCTACAAGGCTAAATGGCCTCTTCAACTTATCCTAATGTTCTTTCACACTAGTGCTCTCCAGGTAAGAATTATGAAATAGTATTTTTCTACTCGAGCACTGTTATTTGTCGATTAAATGACTGCCAGTGAGATCGAAATCATCGAAAAAATCTGGTGCCCGAGGTCCCAGCGGGGCCCGGCGTCCCTGTCTGTAGGATCCTAAAAGCAGTGTTCTTAGGAGTAGCAACTGTTTTTATTTTTATTTACTCTTTGCCGTAAACTCTACGATGCAGCCACAGATACAGGTTTCTTAATAAAGACCGTTAGCGAATCCTTTCTGAATATATTATAGGGAGGTTATTATATGGATGTAGTTAAATTAACGTGTCAAACACGAGTTATCTCTTTGTCACATCCAAATTGTTGTTGGTGGTTTAGGTACACACAATTAATTCCGATTTTAGCGTTACGTTGTCAACACTTATAGCTACCAAATCAGTCTTTTTTATTGATGTTTGTAAGAGCCAAGCTCTTCTCAGAGGAGCTTGGCTCTTACAGACTTATCGAATCTTTTTGGCTAAACCCAAAAAGTGCACGTCTCGTATTTTGTGACCAAAATTGAAGCTCATCTCAAAGGCGCTTAATCTTTCCCTGTCTTGCTTAAAATGCCTCGTTTGATGATTGGCTTCCAAGTAACGCTAATCCAGAATATCCAGATGAGAGTTATTATATACTGTTTTCTGATGATTTAGCTTTTCATTTTTGTTTTAAGTACTCGGTGATAAACTGGGTGCGCGACCACCGCATGCACCACAAGTACGTGGACACGGACGCCGACCCGCACAACGCCACACGAGGGTTGTTCTTCTCCCACGTCGGTTGGGTGATGATGGGTAAACACCCGGAGTTCGAGCGCAAGAGCAAGGGGTTGGACCTAAGCGACGTCGAGTCGAATTCTATACTGCGGTTTCAGCAAAAGTGAGTAATAAAGAATTTGTCTTTCTCACGAACCTTTTATATCGTCGGGTAGATATTGGAGTTTCAGCACCAGAGCAAGGGGATTTTAGCGATTTCAAAGCTAATCCCGAAGGCCTTGGCTCTTTTGTGGTGCGTGTGCCGCGACTGCTGCAGGGGACCATCGAATGCGCCGACTTCTGGCCGAAAGGTGTCGTGTTTCGGAGGTTCAGGGCAAACTGCCGAATCCGACACAAGAGCAACCTATTCAACGGAACCACGCCGTTTTGTCGCCTAAATAGTGATTAGTTGTAATTTTATAAAATGTATATATGTATACCTATATGTTAGTCTGTAAGGTATTTGCAGTATGGGCCTTGTTGCCTGAATCAAATTTAAAAGAAATAAATAGTCACCAGTCTGTCTCATGCGCCGTTTTTGTTTTATCTTCTTGCTTGTCGCTGGCTCATGATGAAAAAACACCCAGCATTAAATAAATAAATATTATAGGATATTACGAGGGTCATGCCAAAAGACGAAAAAAAAAATACTTTCTAGATCGACTTCTTAATAACAGCGTCAAATTTATTTTCGACTCCGTAAATATGACCACATATCTGCATTATCGCTATCGACTTAACTGGCTCCCTGTTCGTGAACGTAGGTAGTTGCGAATTCTGTGCACACTATACTCTGTTTTATTCGATTCGACTGCACCCGACTATCTCAGATCCAAATCATATTTTATAACTGCCTGAACAGGTTGCACCCTTCGCGAGTCCCGTAGTCTCAAGCTTACTGTTCCTTGTCATCGTACTGGTTTTGTCTCTAACTCCGTCACCGTTCAGGCGATCCGGCTTTAGAATGATCTCCCACTCAACATCAGACAGGCTCAAACCAAGCTCACGTTTAAGCATGTTACGCAAGCACTTTTTCGACAAGCTCGTGGTCATAATATTTTTTGCACTGGGTACATAAATAAAAAAATTAACTTTATTCAATCAAAATCAAGCATTAATAAAATAATGACAAATTCATATCCGCAACGCAGGCTTCGTCAGGACTCAGGAGGGTACAACCATAAATCAGCAACAGGCGTCGTCATTGCACACAAACAATAAAGCTATCCGCAACAGGCTTCGTCATTTTTAATACACAATCATTTCATTCAATAAGGACTACCCCGAATCACATAAACCCTCACTCCTCTGTTGCGTAGGAAGTGTTCCAGCTTCAAGTATATGTCAGAAAGGTGTTGTTTACGGGCTTAACGATCTTATTAAAATCATAGAGTCCTAATATATAATACAATACAAATCCTCTTTATTGCACAACCTCAGAATACATGAAAACAAATTATAAGTAAAAAACTTCTTTTAAAATAACATTTTATTTAAATGCGCTATAAAGAATAAAATATTTTTTTCCTTTGAAATTTTTACTGTCAACTTAAAACGTCATTACTTAATTTATATGATATAAAATATTGTCGCGAGATATAAATACTCGTCTTTCGTATGCAAATTAAAAACAGTCAGATCATGTTATTTATTTTACTTGTTTATCTACAAAGGTAAATCCCGCGACAAGCTTTAAATCATATAAATTGTGTAAGTAATAACGTTACAAGTTGGTAATAAAGATATTAAATCATTTTTTTTGTGAATTTAAATAAGAGGTTGTTTTTAAAGAAGTTTTACTTTTAAGTTACCTCTGGCCAGCTTTCTCAGTCTGTTCATCTCATTCAACGCATCATTGTCGCAAGGTCGTTTGCCGGATTGCGAATAGTCTAGCTCCTCAATAGACCTTCTAATGTTTTTCACCACACCAATTGGTAAAGGCCCTCTTGATTGTTCAAAAACTAATGCCTGAAATGAAACTAACACATGTGCAGCTAAGTAATCAGATGCAAATTTTGGGTTGTTTTCTTATGTTAGCTGGTAGAACAGCGATTGATAAAAAACATAGATGTCGAACTAGCTCTGCAAAATGACCCCACACACACATTGTGCTGAAGCGGGCGGGGCGTCATCTTTGTGCCGCAGAGTCATAGTAAGAAGTATTCAAATTATATCTTTAACGAAAGAAATATGCCTTATTGTGCGGATAAATGATGTGCTAGTCGTTCCAACAAACACTGGAAAAAATATGGGATTACTTTTCACGTATAGTTTAGCTAGGATCATATTATTTTGATTTATCTTGATCACAACAGGCTTTATATGGGGATGGTGTTATGCATTTTAAACAACCATTGATATTAAGACACTTTCATTTTTAATTTGTTCAGGTTGTTATTTTAATATTTTAAATTTGTGATACTGTGTACTTTCTTACTTAGTCCCGGTATCTCGCTGCTATTTATAACTTTTCGTTAAGTTCGCGGACGGCTGGACCGATTTGGCTAATTTTGGTATTGGAATATTTCTAGGTCCAGGGAAGGTTTGGACGGTGAAAAAATATGGAAAAAATGCGAGAAAAATAGTAAAAACAATAATGCTATTTTCCTCAAACTTCTATGTTGACATGACTTACTTCAAATTAGGTCCGGAAATACTACATATCAGGTGCGATGAGTGAATATGATATGTAAAGAAATTTCATACAGCTTGACACACCTAGGCCTGTAAGGCAACCATCTTTTGTTTTTAAACGTCAAATTATGGCACATCTTGGCATTCAACCAAAAAAACCTATAAGCAAAATTCTGCCATTATGTTTTTTTTTTTGGGTTTGTTAAATATTATTGCAGAGGTTCAAAGGGGAACAAAAATTTCATTATTTTTGCGTTACGACGCACGGTTTAGGAGATACAGCCCCATAAAGTTTTTTTTTTCAGTCATGCAGAAATCTTTATAGGGCTGTATCTCCTAAACCGTGCGTCGTAGAGTAAAAATAATCAAATTTTCGTTCCCCTTTCAATAACCTGAAAGTAATAATAACAATCATCATCATCATCCTATTTTTTTTTTTAAGTATTTCATTGCAAGTTTGAGAAAAGTACTATACAAATCTCGGCGAGAAACGGGGTTGCCGGCCGCGTCGTCCCCTATGCGACCTCGGTACGCTCGGCCATCTATATCTACATACAAACTGTTCCTATGCTATGACGACGTGTTCAATACGAATTTCTGCATGTTTGCTCTGATCCAGATGAAAATCGATATCTGAGGATCCTAGAGGACCTTTGTAATGAATATGAGGTCAAAATAAAACAAACGCCCGCCATCTTGGATATCTGCATTTTGGCTCTGATCGAGATGAAAATCGATATCTAAGGATCCGAACGACCCTTAATTATGATTCTGAGGTCAAATTTGGCAACGACGCCCGACATCTTAAATTTCTCCGTGTTTGCTTTTATATGATGAATGATGAATGATGATCATGATAAGAGCAAAAATGGAGATATTCAAGATGTCGGACGTTTCATTCAAAATGGAGGGCGCTTTTACCAAATATGACTTCAGAAGCATAATGAAGGGCCGCTTGGATCCTCAGATATAGATTTTCACCTTGATCGGATGAAAAATTCTAAAATTCAAACCGCGGCAATTTTTTTTAAGTTTTATCCTAAATTCGTAAATAAAAGGCCTCTCGGATCCTCAGATATCGGTTTTCATCTTGATTGTATGTGTGTGTGTGTGACATGTGTATTTTTCCAATTTCGACCTATCAAATTTACATTAATTTATATCTGACATATTTCTGTGCCACCTAAACGTCGCAGGTGCCCTATAAGATGAACGACACAATGTATTAATAGGGTTGTTTCCAATTTTTTGAAACGCTTGTATTATGATCTATATTAACTAAAAGTTGCCCTAAAATTCAACTTTTATACTAAAAACAGCTTTAAATATGTTAAATTAACAAAATATATTTTGACAGATGCTTTCGCGCCCAAAACGCTCTTTGAAAATTGTGTGATGTCACAGTTTACGGTTTGACACATAACTACATACACACGTAGAAGATACGAACTGTCAACTGACATTTGTCATTTGTTGTTTATCGCCTAACTGTCAACAGTTGCCGAGAGTTGTGACGTCATCAGAATCTTCAAAGACGTTTCGAGTTTGGTAACGTGACGTATGCCAAAAGATATTTTAAATTCAATATTTACAAAAATATGGCCATTACAGGTCCCCTAAAAGTAGTTTAACATGTTCTTATAATCCAAAAGAATTTATTGGGATACAATACTGCCCTAAGATTTGTAGATATAAACACGTGCGATAAACGTACAAATAATAAGCCTTTAAAATAAAATAATATATTATCATACAAAAATATTGCATTTAAAACTAGTCTATATTGTATGAAACCGTCTACCTAGAGCTGGTTCCCATTGGCATGTATTTTCAAGTAACAACGCTACAGCCAATCACAGCGCCTCATTTTATAACAGACCAATCGTAGTTCGGGTGGTTTAAATTGGCTAATCATGGTCAAATGAAGTTTCGTCAAAGAAAACAAGACCTGAACTTTGACGAGTTGCAATTGGTCCGTTATTAAGTAGTATTGCGTGTTTTAATAGTGGGGCCACTTTTACGCTGATATTTTGTTTGACGTTAGTCTTCTATGTTTTTTTCGTTCGCTGGGTAGAATTGACTTTTAAATTATGACTTTGAATGATAATTTGTTTATAATGTTCATTTGGATTTGATTTGGTTTGATTTTTTTGGTATGTCATAGTTAGTACTTCCTCGCGTTTGTGTGGTGAGAAATTTTGTGTTTCGCTCGCTACGCTCGTGGTTCGATTTTCGAATCTTTCGTTTCCTCGGGTATCAATATTAGCACGAGCAGTTAAATAGCAACTTTGGCCCCTTGTAAAACAAATAACCACGGGCAACTAATACTCATCGACACATTTCTAACGACCCCAAACACAATTAGATTGCGTTGTTTTATCACTGAGTTCCTATGGCTACATCCTGTCTTCATCATCAGATGAGCTCGATGGTACCATAATATTCCATTGACACCGTACTTACATAATGTATGTAAATTTTCAGCTTCATCGGAAACCAGGAAGTGGGTCATTATTTTGATACAAGTTTTTATCGTTGACTGTACTTTTTTTCCCCATAGGCAACTAATATTCATTGAAACAATTCTAACAACCCCAAACACAGTTACGTTGCGTTGTTTTATGACCGAGTTCCTATGGCTACATCCTGTCTTCATCATCTGATCAGCTCGATGGTACCATAATATTGCATTGTTACCGTACTTACATGTGTATACATTTTTAGCTTCATCAAAAACCAGGAAGTGGTGCAAATTTATCTTGCAAAATTTGACCCGTGCATACATAAGTACATTGCAAGTTAAATAAAGGCTTGTAAAAATTATGAAATACATGGAAATGTATGTAATATTTTTAAGGCAGAGGTAACATCGCTAAGATGAACTGCAATATCTAAAATACACTGATTTCTTCGTGTTTACGCGGGCGACGTACACATTCATCATAAGTCGATGAATCTCAAACCCGATTCATGTGAAATAGGCATGTCATGAAGTCACAGATTTATATAAGTAACTACTTCTTTCAACCCTGTGGTTTCAATAAAGTCTCCAAATTGTTCCAGGTATTACGTAATCCTGGTCACGATTATCTGCTTCATCCTCCCCACTGTTATCCCAGTCTACTTGTGGAACGAGACCTGGATGAACGCCATCTTAGTGCCCGGGTTGTTCCACCGCGTCTGCGTATACAACGCCGTTGGACTAGTCAACTCCGTTCTGCACAAATGGGGGTACAAGCCCTACGACAAGAATATGGCGGCTACACAAATTAGTTTAGTCAATTATGTTTTATTTGGAGAAAACGCCCATAACTACCATCACGCTTTTCCGTGGGATTATAGGACTTCAGAACTCAGTGCAAGCACGACGTTTAGTTTGACTACGGCGTTTATAAATTTATTTGCAAGAATCGGCTGGGCTTATGACTTAAAGACTATCTCTGATGACATTATCCGGAAGCGTGTTATGCGTACTGGAGATGGCTCTCACCAAATTTGGGGGTGGGGCGACAAGGACCAGTGTAAAGAAGAGATGAATGCAGCTGAAATAATATACCCTAAGCATGATTAATAAATAAGACTACTCTTAACTTGTTGATTAATTTCTACTTAAACGTTTCTAGATAGTTTATGCAATTTTGTTTTACATGTAGATTGAGGAGATGTAAGTGGTTCAGCCAAATCTGAAAAAAAGCTTCCTGAGCAGAACTGTTTTTCTGGATAGGCTTTTGAATTACAACTTCGGCATGATCAAGATGTAGTGGAATAAAAATAAAAATATTTATATTATTTATTATTTTTCGGTACCCGAGCAATAAATACAGGTAGATTTTACTCTAAATGTGGAGTAGCAAAATGTATTGAATAAATAAATATTATAGATTAATCTTCCATAAATCAAGGAGCCCCAAAATAGGTAAACTCAACTTGCACTGACTGACCTCCAACCCAATAGGGAATCCAGAGTATATAGTACTCTCTCCAGCAGGAAGCGGAGGTGAGTAGTAGGCTAAGGACTGAAGAGTGGTTGTTTAACTTGGACTTGTTCGGTAAATTTTCACCTCTAGGTAATATATGTTGTTGCTTATAGAATAATACATATATGTATGTTGAAAATAAAAGATAAAGATATTTGATTGAGTTGAGATAAAGGTGTTTATACTACTTACATAATTTCAATGGTACAAAACCAACAGGCATGTAAGTTTTATCTGACCCCCGTACTAAGTAGTAAGAACTGTATCACGGTTGGTCAGGATTCACCGTCCTTACATATAATTTTCAACACGTACCAATCAATTTACACGTAACATGTTGTGCAGTTTATTACATTTTTTTATTTGTATTCCAAGATAACTTAATATTTAACATGACGACAAGGTAAACAAAGGATGAATAGTGAACAATTTCTTAGCATCTGGACTGCGGCCGTTGCCGGGCCGTCTAAGAAATAAACAAGTAGTATATACGCAAAGACTTAAGATTATTTTTGTTAGACATTAATAGTTACCTATAATGATAATGTATAAAGCACGCGTACAACTAATATGTATTATGTGTGTATGTGTGTGAAGTCATCTCTTCTTCTAGAGGCAGAAAAGTCTGGAATATGTTTATGCTGTTTTGTCAATAGTTGTTTAATAAAGAGTTGTCTTACCGTTAGTACTAAGTTGTCTCGATACAGAGACAACCACCAGGTTGGATAACGAAATTTATTAAATGTTATAACCTTAAGCACTGTACGTTGAGATGATGAAAGATAAAATATAGTCTGTCAAGCAAAGTATGTCAGTAGTAATACGGAAGGTAGAGGTAAGGAAATAAATCTCCATGTACCAAAAAGTGTCATCAAAAAACCTTAAATAGGTGGCGCTACAATACCTAGTGACCTAGAATACTTGAACAAAAAAATCAAATCATAGACAGCGCACTTCACTGCGTCAATAGCGCCTAGGTTCTTAGCTACTCTAGCGCTACTCTGGAGAGATTTGGAACTATTATTTATAGCTAACAGCTGGACACTTTTGCAACAGTTCTACCATAAGAGATGGCACTCCTCTTAATTCCACACTCCATAAGTAGTAATGTACAGGATAGTGAAGTAGGGCAACACTCAAAAAGCACTATTGCGTTGGTATTCCGCTAAGAGAAGCAGCAATGTACATCGATATCGATACAAAACATACTATTACCATAACCTCAAATTTTACAAATATTTACGATCAACGAGTGTGATTGTATATTGTAGGCACCTTGCTTATATATTGTTAGTTAATGGTGACAGCAGAAATTTCTCTTGAAATAGCAACGATTCAGAATGTAAACAAACGTGATGGCTGTCATTCACTATCCACTATCCACAGATAAAACACAGATGACACGAAATTTTGGAATTATTCGAAAACGACGGTGTTGCTAACCCACGATTTCTCCAATTTGCCGCCTTTTGCTACTGACAAGATTTGCTTGACCAATACATACGCATTTTTTTGTAATTGATCATCCCTGTCTACATATAAAAAATATTTTCAAGTCTTGGTAAGTAATAAAGACCTTAAAGCGTCGAATATGTAGCAATTATACGACAAATTGCATACAAATACTCCTGCTATTAAAGCGGTCCTAGACTAATGACGCTGATAGTACCAGCAATAGGGTTGTTTCCATCTACAAATCTTAGGGCAGAATTGAATCCCAATAAATTCTTTTGGATTATAAGAACATGTTAAACTACTTTTAGGGGACCTGTAATGACCATATTTTTGTAAATATTGAATTTAAAATATCTTTTGGCACACGTCACGTCACCAAACTCGAAACGTCTTTGAAGATTCTGATGACGTCACAACTCTCGGATTGACACTTGACAGTTAGGCGATAAACAACAAATGCCAATGTCAGTTGATAGTTCGTATCTTCTACGTGTGTATGTAGTTATGTGTCAAACCGTAAACTGTGACGTCACACAACTTTCAAAGAGCGTTTTGGTCCCGAAAACATCTGTCAAAATATATTTTGTTAATTTAACATATTTAAAGCCGTTTTTAGTATAAAAGTTGAATTTTAGGGCAACTTTTAGTTAATATAGAACGCAATACAAGCGTTTCAAAAATTGGAAACAACCCTATTCGTTCCTAGCAACATCGTCCTACCGGCCGTGCCAGCCTTTGTCGCGCACGCCTCATAGGCAAACTTGATGATATAGGTAGAGTGTGTTACCGTCATGCAGGCATTTATTAAAACTGATAATAATGCGATTCATTAGCAATTTTTGCGTGTATTAGCAAATCATAATTATATGACTTACCTGCTCAATTAAATTTCTGAAATCCGCACAGTCAATGTAGTGGGTTTACTACATAATCGTCGTTACTCATATCGTTAATGCACTTAGTACAAGGCATGTCGTGGTACGGGGGTAAAAAACTGAGACAACTATCAAAAAATATTTTCGTCCTTATCACTGCTTTCATGTATGGAGGTTTTACATACATAATAGTACATTACGATACAAGTGCGAAAAATAGGAAATTCGAAACGAGTGGCGATAAATTAAAACACGACCGAAGGGAGTGTTTTAAATCGACACGAGTTGCGAATTACCTATTCGCACATGTATCGTACAACGTTTTACAGTACATATGGCCCTTTAAATGTTCGACACAGTAACGTAATATGCTACTTCTCGCACTAGTGCTATAAAGTAGCCCCATATGTAATTCATAATTCATAATTCATAATTCATTTATTGCATTTTTAATCATGTGTTACATATGGTCTTACAAAGAGCGTTTTACAGCTAGTGTTCACATGAACCCTGTTAGGGTATATGGCAATATACTTATAACTAAAACTATTTACTAAAACATGATATTTATATATTTAACATTTAAACTATTTTTATATATTATATATGCAATATGACACGTCTTTTTAGTGGAAAAATATAAGACATTTCAAAAATTATTAAAAATATTTTTCATTTTAACTAACAAAGTAATTGGTGAAATTAAACATCAGCAAAAAAATATTTTTATAGATAATAATACTGTAAAACATTCATTAAAGTTTTTTATAAATTTTGACAAGATAATTTCAAGTGTTGACGTCGGTTTGTCAACACAAACCAAAAAATTAGCAAAGCTGGTACTTGATTTTCTTTAAAATGCCTTACGGGTGGCTTACGTTACAATGCCCGAGAGTAGTTGAAACACGTGGAAATGCAGCTCATGGCTTTTAAGGCTTTGTCAGAAACGCTTCCCAAATTGACGACATCCACACACAATGCTCGATTAATAACCGCGGCAGGCCCATGGCAGGCCTATTGGAACTCTCCGCGCGAGCTCGGATTTATACCTACGAATCCCGTCCCGTTCACGGTACAAAAGCAAGCCAGTTGGTTGTCACACGCGCTCACGTACGCACGCCGCTTTGCCGCGCGCTCGAATATGCCAAAATGTTGTAGCTTGTAGTGTGGATGGATGCAAAAACAATAAAACTAATAAAAAAATATGTAGTAGTAGTATGTCGGTTTTTCTTATGTGTTTACCCTTACTACTTCTACTTATACCTACTCTCGGACAATAAATTACATATGACATTATTTGCGGTGTCTGTGCTTGCACTACTCTGTACATTATTTACAGACTCGGTCGTGACATTTACATTTTCAAAGTTTCTCACTTGCCTAGAAACGTATAATTGATCAGTTTGCTAATATAAATTAGTAAAAATGCAGCCTATTAGGCAGCCTCCTAACAAAAAAGTA
This sequence comes from Cydia pomonella, assembly GCF_033807575.1. Lineage (NCBI taxonomy): Eukaryota > Metazoa > Arthropoda > Insecta > Lepidoptera > Tortricidae > Cydia > Cydia pomonella. The sequence continues at coordinate 23,829,904 of NC_084706.1, read as the reverse complement.
CCTTACATAAAAAATATAACCCCAAAATGAAACTTACCACATTCGAGCAACGTTCTTGCGGTAAACTCTCTTTGTTTTACCACTTAGGTAATATTTATTTCTTTTCCTGCCCGTATTGCACCTTTATACTCTCTTAAACGCGTGTAAACCACTTTTACGATATTCAATACAGACACAACTGACCGTTGCCACCTCACGCCACACATCGAAGCGCCTGGTAATTTGTAAGGGCAAACTTTTTATCTGGCAACAAACAATATTACTAGGCGTCTGTAATTAAAAATGAATTTAAACGAATAATGTTAATAATTAATTTTTTGTATCGAAAATGAAGAAGGCGGGGGACCTTTGGAATCACAATACAATTATTTTTACGGAAAAATATTTTTTCCTAAATTTATATTCACAGAGTTTTGGAAGAAAAATAATTTTTAGATATCAATTCTTGTTTTTTTTTTTTAATGGTATATTGATTTATTTCAAAATTTTAAGAAGGCAGGCACCTTGTGGAGGAACCGAAGAAACCTACAAAAAATGTTTTAACGCTTAGAATTACTTCAGGTCAAAGTTCTAGTGAACAGAAATACATGAAGTTTCGCCAGTGCCACTACCATGAGCTACCAAAGTAAATTCGGTTTACTTTACTACAGTAGTAAACTGAATAAACGGGCCATATATCACGTATTTTTGTTTCTTAACGGTCTAATATGCCTAACTTCACTCCAAACGAAGCTATCTCTGTCCCTTTCTAAGTATAGTAAAAAACAGAATAAGAATTATATCGTAGAATCGCACTCCTCTAGCGGTTACATAAAGAACTAAAATCGTAAGTAACGGTAAATTAGGCCAAGCACGCACTACGATTTTTTGTCGTGCGCTAATTTTGTCGCAGAAATGCAACGTATATATTTATACAGCAGTAATTTATTTATTGACCAAAAATATAATTCCATCAGATCCACAGCGCAGGCTTCGTCACATTACAAAAATCTCAGGTTTCGTCAAAACAGAATGTCTTTTACACATAAGTCACCCGCATCGTCAAAACTTATTAAAAATAATTGCCTCAAGGGCTCACAAGATCGCCTCAAGGGCTCACATCATAAAAGCCTTCATGGCATGGTATATGACTGCCTCAAGGGCTCACATACATGATTGCCTTCGTGACTTGGTAATATGATCGCCTTAAGGGCTCACATACATAATTGCCTTCTTGGCTTGGTACATGACCGCCTCAAGGGCTCACATACATGATTGCCTTCGTGGCTTGGTAATATGATCGCCTCAAGGTCTCACATACATGATTGCCTTTGTGGCTTGGTAATATGATCGCCTCAAGGGCTCACATACATGATTGCCTTCTTGGCTTGGTACATGACCGCCTCAAGGGCTCACATACATGATTGCCTTCGTGGCATGGTAATATGATCGCCTCAAGGGCTCACATTAATAATTGCCTTCGTGGCTTGGTAATATGGTCGCCTCAAGGGCTCAAAACCTGAAAGCCTTCGTGGCTTGTTACATGACCGCCTCAAGGGCTCACATACATGATTGCCTTCGTGGCTTGGTAATATATGGTCGCCTCAAGGGCTCACATCATAAACGCCTTCGTGACTTGGTATGGTACATGACTGCCTCAAGGGCTCACATACATAATTGCCTTCGTGGCTTGGTAATATGGTCGCCTCAAGGGCTCACATCCTGAAAGCCTTCGTGGCTTGGTATTGGTACATGACCGCCTCAAGGGCTCACATACATAATTGCCTTCGTGGCTTTGTAATATGATCGCCTCAAGGGCTCACATACATGATTGCTTTCGTGACTTGGTATATGATCGCCTCAAGGGCTCACATTATCGCCTGAAGAGTCTTATACTTAACTGAACCAACGCTTAATGAGCGCACATAATCACCCAAAGGGGCTCACCCAAATAAGATAATACTTTATTAGTTTTTGATTGTGACTTAGTATTTTTAAAAACTATTGAGAACGAGTATTACTTGCAGGTGTTAGTAATTATATGTACGCTTATCGAGCTCAAGAATATGATCACCTTTGCAAAACCAGTTTAAGAATTGGTTTAGCGAGCTTACTTACAGTAACGATCAACGACGCTAAGAATACTAATTAGCATAGTCAGCACGGAAGAGCTAGTTAACAAAATATGAAGTTTCTGTGATATATTGTTTGGCGATATACAGTACAGTAAAGAAAAGAAAATTCTCATATTTTGGACATATATACCGTAACAATAAATATCAAATTCTAACGAAAATAATCATTCCAAAAAAGTGGAGGAAGAAGGAAGCTAGCCTGGTTGGATAATATTGAAAGCTGGACTTATATTAATGACGCTGTTTGCATTTCTATCCTGCTTAGATTGGCAGCAGGATAGAAATAATTCCCGAGACATGGTCGCCGACGTCAGATGAAGACGTGACACAAGAAGAAGAAGATATCATATCTGGTTAAAATATGACAATTGGAGAATATGATGATGGTTTAAGAAAGCTGGAAAATTACAACATAAACTTAGTTTTGAACCATCACAAAACGACTTGAGATCTGACGATTTACCATTTATTAATATTTGATTTACCAGCTCGTAATGTTCTCACAAAGCTTACTGCATTACCTTTACGGGTATTTATATTTTGTCTTTTGTACAATAAAGAGTTTATACATACATACATACATTACACCCAGGAAAAGATATTTTCATTGTTAATTGTGGAACTGACCAAGTTGGTTGGTTTTGTTTTCTCATTTTTAGCACAATTAACACTGCAACCATCGAAGTCGTTGAGCACAAACTGGCTACCTGCGTCACGAGTCCCTCGGGAAGTACGAGGACAGAAGTTCAGTAGTGCTGATTGCTGACCTTCGGGGCGAAGGTTTTTCATCAGGATGCCGAACTGGTAACCGATGATGAAGCTTTCTCGAGTGCAGCCTACAATCGGTATTGGATATGGTCACATCACCATAGCGCGGCAAGGACTGACAGATGAGCATCGCGGCAATGGCGGCGCCACAGTGGAGTTTCCCAAGTTATGTCTGTTTTTATTGTATTAAATCCTTTATTTGATGATGACTGGTTTTAGTTTAACACTAAGTACAAAGAAAGGCCTAATCGGTGTCTCGCTCGCACTAATTCTAGTACGGACAAGTCTGAGAGAAATGAACGCGCGAATGACAGCTAACTGATACGATTTTAATATCATTCTAATATCGGTTTGATGTCAGTGCACGTTTGGATTGCCCTCTTAGTATGGAAAATAGACCTTTCGTGTCCAGATTTATTGAATTTGACTCATCAGAATGATTGACTGCCACAGCATTTTCATGAGAATTTTTTCTTTATATTAAACCCCAGACATTAAAATATACTCAGAATAAACTAAAGCAATAAGCAATGTAGGGTTTTAAATAACAAATGGCAAGCAAATGAAAGTATAATTATACGGCTTAATGTAATTTTAGCCGAAAATTATTATAACTTTGCATTGGAACTCACTAATTGCAAAAACTTGTTGACTTAGGATTACGTAAATATTTGTTGTAAAAACATTTAGAAAAGGCAATCTGAATTTAAATTGATATTAATAGAGATGGAACTCTGTGATTAAGTTGGACAAATTAAATAGAAAGAAAGAAACAGGTATAGTCTAGCACTATAGTAGTCAGTAGTAATAGTTCTAGTAGAAGCTAATTTTGTTTTCAAGACTAACGGTATAAAATATCCAATATAAAACAATCCCTAAATGGCTCAACAATTAAAGTCCGCGACTGTACAGTCACGCCTGAAAACATCGACACGATCGAAGTGCAAAAAATATGTATATACGACTTTATGGCCCATATATTAGGGTATACATATTTTAGGCACTTTTGTCTGTATCGATATTTTCAGTCGTGACCGTACCTACATAACTATTTTTTTTAGATTTTAAATGTTAACAGACAAAAAATATTAGGTATATTTTCCTGCTGAATATTTGTGATTATAGTAAGTAAAAACGTTTACTCTAGCCTACTCTACCCTTCAATACCTCTCACTGAAACCTATATTTACTGCCCTTGAAGCCCTGAAATTTCCCTCAGGCACTGAAACTTACCTACTGCATTCTTTGCAATACCGATTGACTTTTGTATGACTTATACATTTCCTGCTATCCAAAGGTTATCTGGAAGAGATCGTCTTTTAGCGATAAGACCGCCCGTTTTCACCTGGTTCTATTTTTATTTTATTTATTGAACACAATGCAAGTTTACAGTGTCAGACCAATTCACTTACATGCTAGGAAAACATTTTTTTTTTTTTTATAACGATAGGCAAGCGTTTGACCACGATCTCACCTGATGGTAAGTGATGATGCGGTCTACGGTGGAGCACGCTTACCTATGAGATACCTATTTACTCTAGCCTTGAAGAGACCCAGATTGTACTCATGCGGAAACACAGACTCGGGCAGGGCATTCCACTCCTTGGCAGTTCGCATAAGAAATGTTGAAGCAAAACGCTTCGTGCGTATTTGTGGAATACCTACCATGAAGCGATGCCGGAGTGCCGATTGTCTGGTAGTCCGATGGACATAAATTATCAAGAATAATAAATTAATAATGCTGAATCAAAGACATATAAAAATCATGCGCATAAAAATGTCAAAACTAATTCAAATTGTCATTTTACTTACACTCTAAGAAAACAAAAAAATAAAATCAGGAATATGGTAAAACAATATAAACAATATTTTCCTTATTTTCCTTTAAAATTTATTTGTAGTTTTACATATATGTAAAATGTATAATTATTGATTGCGTAAATATTTTTTTACTTACTATACTTACTTCAGGCATTAAGTCCATTTATGTACTTTTTTAGATTTATTTTTTACAAGATAAGTAAGTCGGCAGCGATTTTGATAGCCCAGACGGTACACGCGTTATTTTAAACGTCAAACTTATATGAAGTTTTGACGTTTTCCAACTCCTCTGCTGTTGTCTGTCGTTTATAGTATACATTCATGAACACGAATATAAAAACATAGGTGAAAGTTTGAAAAAAGTATATATTGTCTATTCCTCATAATTACAGTACTTGATTAGATTAGATTACATTAGATTCATTTATTTCTTATTGGAAATGTACATTATATTTTGCATGTCAAAATAAAATGCATTCACAAAAAGATCGTCACAACACAATAATAATAATAATAACTACGAATCGGAATAAAATAAAACAGTAAACAAAAAATATATATATAAAAACACTTTCTATAAATAGAAATATTTGTCAAAATAAATAAGAGTATAAAAATAAAAAATGTGCTTGGAAAATAAAAAATAAAAACTTGTGCTTTAAAATCCCTATAACGTTACTACGATTAATGCCTACCAACCTAAATAAATAATATAAATAAAATAAAATGATTTTATTTCGGATAAAAAATCCATAGTTGTTAGTAACATCTTACATTTTCATTTAACTTATAAAATAGTGTTAGGGGAATAACAAAATAATTTTAACCTAAATACATTGTTATTTTGCTACAGAGTGGAGTTTTGTCCACCGCTGCAGCAGAGGGGAGTCCCACCTGTCCAACAACGCTATCATGATACTGTTAGCGCTGCCCCGCCAGCGGCTAAGTAAAGAAGCGCACCGCAAATATATCCTAACAAAATCAAAATACAGTGTCAAACTAAGTGCATTGTTGCCAACTTACAAAACATTCAATAAAGCATAAAATAAATAAATATTTAATCTGTGCAGCCTTTTCCCAACCACGAACCTTCAACAAAATTTTCTCAACATAACATGTGAAAATATTCAACAAGTTTTGCGAAGCGCGCTGCAGCTGCTGCATAACGGCATTACGTAAAAAGCACTTTGCGTTTTAGTTAATTTCATTTTAAATGTATTAAGTATGGCTTAAAATTATATTAAAGGGTAACAGTTTTACTTTAGTATTTAATGCAACATGTACTTATAATCTGTATCTTAAGGTATTTAAATAAAAGTAAACAATTTGTACATTTTCGGGTAGTTTTAATGTTTATAACCAATAATTTGTTAACCGTCCAACGCCTGAACGCCTGATGGAATGCTACATGCAAAGTTTCATGATTTTGTTAATACTAACATAAAAAAATAAAGCGCTTATTTTTTATATGTTCATGCAACCAGCTGACGTTCTTACCACCGCGATACAACCGGCTGGCGATTTTTTAAATTAACAATAGCAATAAATTTGACATGCCTACAGAACGCGATGACGTTGCACAGACTGGAAGCAAATAACATCAAACTTTGACCGGCCATCGCCCTATTGCTGATGGTAATTCTGAAGGGTATCTACATACCTTAAAGAATGAACTTGTCCAAATATGTCCTTTAGAACCCATCGGTGAAGGCAACCCTGTTTTAGAAGCAAACACTCCAGCTGTTTTCACCAATAACCGCAATGCAATGTATAATGCCGTTCTCAAGTGCCTGCCTGCTGCATGAAGAGCTATTATGGATCTAATAAGGCTCAGTATAGACCATCAGCGGCTACACATTAGTGAGCACTCTCCGTTCAAGCAGTGCTTCAGCTGCCTGCAATTTGGACACAAGTGTCCACTGCAAGGCTAAAATAAAACCAATAAAAACCAGCTTCACCTATGCCCGTCCGTTGCTGACCGTAATAACTTATGTCTGACTGCCTGGTTAAACGGTAAACCCATTAAAAACATTACATGTAAAAAGGTACAACACGCACAATGCAGATTCTTCTACTACAAAAAAATCTGTATGATGTAATTTTAAACCAAGTCGGTTGGTTGTCCACAGAACTCGATTTTGGAACAATAAATATAATGGATATATACAGAAGATTACTATAACTAGCTTAAGTCTAAAATAGGCCCTTGAGGCATCGTACCTAGGATGAATAGGATGCTGGCGGTATTTCCCCGTTGTATCGAAATACTGATACGTTGTGCGAAGAAGCCGCCAGCTCTTCGGTCACCAGTTAAATTAATATCTTTATTTTTTTATACGTATAATGGCTTGGCCATCGCACGGCCACATACTTGTAATGGCACAAGAATAATCTAAAATACATTGTGTTCTGTATTAAAAATAATCCTAATGGAACATAACGCTAGCCGTATTTATGACAAGACTAATGCAGTTTAAGCAATACAGCAATACACGTACGAGAACAAGTAAAGCGTTGTGTACGAAACTCCTAAAATATTTTGAATCTCAAAATTTGTATGAACTAAATGTACGTACCTACTCGGAGATCACATACCATATCATATCCTACCACAATCTTTTTTTTTTTTATACTACGTCGGTGGCAAACAAGCATACGGCCTGCCTGATGGTAAGCAGTCTCCGTAGCCTATGTACACCTGCAACTCCAGAGGAGTTACATGCGCGTTGCCGACCCTAACCCGACCCCCCTAGTTGAGCTCTGGCAACCTTACTCACCGGCAGGAACACAACACTATGAGTAGGGTCAAGTGTTATTTGGCTGCGGTTTTCTGTAAGGTGGAGGTACTTCCCCAGTTGGGCTCTGCTCTAGATCTGGTACCACTACCAGTACTGGTAGATTGTGGTGATGCGCTTTGGCAAACAAGTCTTTATTAATTTGACTATATTTCTATCAGACTAATAAAGTTTAATGACACTATTTCCTTCTGTTATGACTTTAAGGCGAGTAATTTTCGGGGTAGAAATATTATTGCTCTTTCTAATTACTTTGACCGAGATTTTCCTGATTTAGCGAGACAGCATACTGAAATTTCGGATAATCCTTCGTAACAACATGACGGATGTTTTCTTAATATTCCTTTAATGTTATCGAAATACCACCTTAATGTGATACTGGTTGCGTTTATGTTGAGGGGCCACATTACAGTACTGGCAGTAGATTGAACCTTGTCAAATTTACGAGTATATTTGTATAGCAACGATTCTGTACCCCTAGTGTAAATATTTTCGACAGCGAAACGTGACGTACGCGTTTGCGTTAAGTGTCATTTTGTATGAGATTTTTGACTTTCCTAAACGTCCCGCTTGGCGCGCTGTTCAAAAACCCATACAAAATGAGACTTAACGCAAACGCGTACGTCACGTTTCGCTATCGACTAAATTTACACTAGAGGTACTGAGTTGGTTGTTTACTTTTATGTGTATCAGTTTTCATGTAATATTAGTTTATCTGCGCTATAGAACAACAATCACTAATGAACCCGTTTCTAAATTATCTGTATCAACATTTTACAACTAACTATAAATGCCGGCTAATTCAATACTGACTTAATATAAATGCAAATTAAATTTATTTCTGAACTGTCAAATGCACTTTGAATCACAAATCACAAGGAGTTGTTGTGAAGTCAATTAACTAACTTTATATTCATCGTCTTATTTTGGGGAGAAAGGCTGAAGCAAATTGTATTAGCATACTTATTAGACTTTTTTGGTGTTATACTTGCTTTAATCGTGTGATATTGCAAAAGAACTTCGCCTATTTTGGCTAAACTCTTTGGGAAAGTTACTTTATATTAAAATTTTCGTCATAATGTTGCCAACAAAAATCGTTTCTATTATACAGTTTTAAAAGTTCGCTGACTTCGCCCCTCGCCTTATTGGAGTTGCCTGATGCGATTAACTTTTAGCAAAAATGTATATTTATATTGAATAAAATTGGAATATTTTTGTTTAATAGTAGGTACATTACGATAAAGTGTGAAAAATACTTATTCGCACATGTATTACAACGTATTACAGTACATATGGCCCTTTAAATTTTCGACAAAGTTACGTAATGTCCTAATTATCGCACTAGTGCGGTAAAATAGCAACATAATTATGTATTGTAAAATTACTTATCTAATCGAGGAAAGAAAATGCGACATGCGGTTCAAGGTTAAAATAGTATTTTTTGTAACTGCTACATAATGAAAGGCACACCAACGTGGATTTATGAAACGAGCAGAAAGCGAGATTCATGAAAACATCACACAAGTGCTTTATACATTACATACACTGCTTTATCTATACACATATTAAGTATAAGCTCTCTATGATGAGTTCAGGAACCCCATATTATGACCGCCATTGCGGCATTTGATCACACACTGAATAAAACTAATTTTTAGTACCTATAGGTACTAAAAATGAGTTCAAATCAAATTTCTTTGTTTTTCGGAGATATTCAAAACTTGAATGTCATTATTATATGGATATCAACGTTCTTATTACGCCATAATAACATTTTCATTAGGCAAAAAAGGCACAGGCACAAACCCATCCAACATTCAGCTACGATGGAAAATTGTCGTTTAAACCTACTTGGTTCGTATGAATTCGTGACATAATTAAAACACCTATAACTAGCTATAGCTTTTCTTTCCAATCGATAGCCCGCGAGATCAATATACGCCTTTGTTCTTCAGTACACCTGAAAAACAACTTAATCTCTCTATTTAAACAACAATTTACACAACACCAACTCGCATTTTTTTAAATTTAAAACTTACATATTGCCAGAAGACCACTATTTCAAAAAACATCTAAATACATGTTCTACATACTGGTGTTAACCAAGACAAACAGCAGGTAATCCCACTGACATATCTAACTAACCCGTGTTCATTAACACTACAACTGAAACTAGACTCTATATCCTCTTACCAAGTGCTATTTTACCCTGCACTACTAAATAACACAAAAGTGTAATCTAATTATAAAGCTGTATTTACACATGCAACCTCGGCAAGGATACTTAAACTAGCACAAATTACATCACAAATTAAGCTCAACTTTATTATACCTCGAGTTTCCAGAACTTGAGAGCTCAGAAATTGCATGCGCTTTTCATGCATAATGTACACTTACCTTAAGTCTTATTACTTCGAGTACTTAAGAGGCTGTCAATACCTAAAGCGCGCACACTGTCTATTTGTATCGGAGTAAATGAGATAGCACTGTCGCATGTTACTGGGCCTGGGCAAGGGAATAATAAGAAAATTATTTAAATAAAAAAAAGTGGATTATTAGTGTAATATTTTACTCATTAGCGGTTTAGATATAAATGTTTTGAAATTGTGATTTTAATTGCAGACCCATAAGTCAAAACAATAAAGACATATAAATAAATAAATAAAATATAAATATTATAAGACATTATTACACAAATTGACTAAGTCCCACAGTAAGCTCAATAAGGCTTGTGTTGAGGGTACTTAGACAACGATATACATAATATATAAATATTTATAAATACTTAAATACATAGAAAACACCCATGACTCAGGAACAAATATCCATGCTCATCACACGAATAAATGCCCGTACCAGGATTTGAACCCGGAACCATCGGCTTCATAGGCAGGGAGTGACCCACTAGGCCAGATTGGTCGTCAAATACATAGACATAGAACCGTTTAATTGTGATTTTAAGACCAATCTTTGCAATTATTTTCTATCGAGCCGATTTCGTTCAATCATGTATCGACTACAACCACGGTCTTTGAAATATAATTAATATGAACATATATTTTTCTTACTTGACTAAAACAAATAGTCTTTCTTAAAAAACTGTTTAAGTAACATCAATTTCAAGGACATTGGGTGTTGACAGCCCCTTAAGCAACTTGACGCCAATTCTGTTGAAATAATTTGATAACAGTAATAATAATTTATATTTTTCAACGTTGCATCAAAATTTTCTTTCAATTGACGCGGTTGATTCATGTACTTTATTTTCTTTTATTTTATTTTCTTGTTTTCTTAGAGTGTAAGTAAAATGACAATTTAGTTTAGACATTTTTATGCGAATGATGTTTATATTTTTGTATGTCTTTGATTCAGCTTTATTAATTTATTATTCTTGATAATTTATGTTTTCCTAGCATGTAAGTGAATTGGTCTGACACTGTAAACTTGCATTGTGTTCAATAAATAAATATAAATATAAATGTAACTTGTATACATTTTTGAAATTTTTTACAGATCTGATTTCACCTCGGCTCTAAAGTATAAAATTTGGGGTGTTTCGAAAAAAAATTTACTTTTTTGGTCTATAATATCACTATTTAAAGCAGCTTGCTTCCTTCTTAATGTGCAGCTTTTTTCATAATGAGTTTCTATAAGGTTTTGATTTTATTTTTATACAAGCAAGCTCGGTTCTGCATATAATAGTACAGTACCTGGGCGACCGAGCTTTGCTCGGTTATAACTATTTATTGTAATATGGTGGTGTATAGGTGATAATCTTAACTACATTTTTTTACTAAATTAAACTTGTCTAAAACAATAAAAATTATATATAAATATATAAAAAAAAAAAAAGTTAATCACCGGGCGAGATTCGAACCCGGAACACTGGTTTCTAGCCGTCCGCGTCTTAACCCGCTGGACCAGACGGACAGTGGCCGGCAACACGAAATTAGGCCGCTTGTAGACATCCGGTGTTTTCGCCGGACAACGGACCGTGTTGCGCGACTACGTTCGGTTTTGTACATGGCTACCGACAGCTACACCCAAGAAAACCAGACATCGTCGCGCAACACGGTCCGTTGTCCGGCGAAAACACCGGATGTCTACAAGCGGCCTTAGCGACCATATTCTGCGTCGAGAGAAAAACGGATGAAAACTCGAAAACACGCGTTTTCCCAAACATAAGACTAATCTAGATCGATTGTTTACACCCAAAAACCCCCATATACCAAATTTCAGCAAAATCGTTAGAGCCGTTTCCGAGATCCCGGAAATATATATATATACAAGAATTGCTCGTTTAAAGGTATAAGATTACGATACAAGTGCGAAAAATAGGAAATTCGAAAAATGCGATAAATTAAAACACGACCGAAGGAAGTATTTTAAATCGACACGAGTTGCGAATTACCTATTCACACATGTATCGTACAACGTTTTACAGTACATATGGCCCTTTGAATGTTCGACACAGTAACGTAATATGCTGATTTTCGCACTAGTGCCGTAAAGTAGCACCATATGTACTGTAAACGTAGTTACGCTCTCATTTTAAAACGACTGGCTAGATTGCATTAAAATTTTATACTCACAAAAGGATAAGGTATATCTATGTCTGCAATTAGTTTGTGGCTTCAGATACCATAATTAAAAAAAATGCAGCGAATATAATTTTTGCATACAAAATTTGTTTTTGCTCTATTTTGTATGTTTTGTAAGCTGGAGCTTACAAAACAACCAGCGTGTGGCTAGGCGCATCTTTTATTCTGAGCTTGAGGAGGGCAAGCGGAAACAGGGTGGCCAATTCCTCAGGTACAAAGATGTGCTTAAGCGGCACATGAAAAAGTGTCGTATAGAGCCCTCGCGATGGGAGCAGCAGGCAGCCATACGAATGGAGTGGAGGACTACTATAAATGCCAAAGTAGCTGATTTCGAAGCTCGTCGGTGCTTAGAGCTGGACGCCAAACGCGACGATATAAAAGCCAGACCACCCGCGGCTACGTACTATAATTACGAAAATGGTGTGCTCACATGCCCGCAATGTTCGCGAACTTTTAGTAGCAAGATCGGCTACATCAGTCACTTGCGAGCACACCAGAGACAGCAACGGAGTTGATAGCAGTCGCCGTGGCCGAATCGGCCGTGGAGTTATTATTATAAGCTGGAGCTATATAAACTAATTATAAACGTAAATATATCTCATGTCATTGTATGCGCAAAGTTTTATTACAATCCAACACATAGTTTTAAAATGAGAAAGAAACTCCGTTTGTATGGGAAGGTGAAATTCGGCCGAGCTTGCTGCGAGCTCTTCAGTACAGTCAGCGTCAAATACTTTTTAGCAGTCAAAGTGGCCAAATAGTTCGGTACACCAAACTAAATATATGGTGTACCGAACTATTTGGCTACTTTGGTTGCTACAAAGTATTTGACGCTGACTGTACAAGCAAGATGCCCTGACAGACGACACCTTATAACATTTTTGACCCAATCAGAGTAAGTCAATAACGCTGATTGGTCCTCACAAATTTCAATCAGGGGCCTAGCCATGATGACAATTGTACTTTGACAAATATCAAAGGAAAAAATAAATGTATCGGGATGACGGATGCCACGAGAAGTCTCTCTCTGTTGTCTATTTCCATACATTACTTAAGTTTCTTTTGGCGTTTTTTAGCGATTGTCATCTTGGATAGGTCCCCAGGAGTTAACGGCGCATGATTACTTAAGGTCATATCAAATAAGATGAAAACCATCATCGATACTCCTCGTCGAGGATATGAGCTGCGTACCTCCCGCAATCTCAAACTTACCTTACTGGGGGCCTACCGCGAAATTCGCAAAATACGGGAATCTTTCTCTGTTACTCTCACAAAGACGTAATTAGAGTGACAGAGAAAAATGCCCGCAATTGACGAACTCCGATTTTCGCTGTTATATAGCCCTGGTTTTATGACTAACTCTTTCGACGTCCAGGCTAGTCGTCTTTGGAATTCACTCCCTCTAAATATTAGACAAGCTACAAGTAAGTTTTCTTTCAAGCGGATATAGGTACGTAAGCATTTGCTAAAACAAGAGTTCGAATAATATCTATAATTATTATATTTATAGTATGTATTTTATAAATATGTGGTAGTTTAAATATTGTTATTATTTATTTATGCAGTTTGTAAGTATAGCTTGCTTTTTTTAAATTCATTCAATATATTTCTCTATCTGCACCAATTGTAGGTATCTCTGTTTGGCCGTATGGTTGACTGGTAGAGAATGGTATTAAGGCCGCCATTTGTACAATGTTGTATATATTACGTGCAATAAAGTTTAAATAAATAAATACATATTGTTGAATATAGAATCCGCCTCCTTGACTATGAAGACACAGTTGATGGAATACTTCGGAATTTTAATTAATTCCAAATTGTCTTTAGTGGCGTGGTTTCAGATTTCGCGGTGAAATGATTTTGTTTGTGAAAATCAGGTTTTAGTCATTCTTTCGCGTACTAAGCTATTTATATTCAGCCTTGCTTATTTATGTGTTAATTTACTAGTTTACTTTTTTCTAGTGACGGCGGCAATGTTAGACAAACTACAATTGTTTTTAAAAAAAGGAGTTTTCGTTTAATACGATAATACATTTAAAAAAAATTGCCAACGGTTAACAACACGATGACCTCGTTTGCATTAGAAAAAAGGTAAACAACCTTGACGTGTCTCTTTACCTATTAAAACGCTTTAAAAACATAGTAACCATTGTTTATGAAACGAAAATCCTTGCTATATAATTGTTAGATATTTGCTGCGGCTTATTTTTTATAAGTGTTTTTCATTGAAAATACACGTCAAGAAGACACTATGAACTACAGCTCATACAGTACCCCTAGTGTAAATAATTTCGATTTCGAAACGTGACGTACGCGTTTGCGTTTAGTCTCATTTTGTATGGGTTTTTGAACAGCGCGCCAAGCGGGACGTTTTGGAAAGTCAAAAATCTCATACAAAATGACACTTAACGCAAACGCGTACGTCACGTTTCGCTGTCGAAAATATTTACACTAGGGGTACAGGTCTACAGACCTCAGTCACAAAATTAGACGAGAATCGGTTGAACAATACGACCTCACAAACGATGAAACGACAGACAAACCAAAAGAATGTTTAAATTGCACGTTATCGGTATAAAATATTAATATACCTCATTGTATAATATTCTTTTGTGAAACTGTCCTCAGTAAAATAATGAACTGGCTGCACCATAATTACTATAATTATCTTGTTTTGACACCGCCGCCAGTAGTTTAATTAACAAATTGAAGCGCTGGAGTACATAATAAGGATTCCTCTTCTCACTCAACTTCGTCTGGTTTTATAACTTCAACCCTTGAATTTTAATACCAAATAAGGTACCGTTACACAATTTTTTTTTTCTAAGATAGTAGCAAACATCTAAAATGATAAATAAAATAAAAGTAAATAGTTATACAAGAGTAAATCAATTTGGTTTCAAGATCTTTGCCTAAAAGTTAACATGAAAACTACAACAGTTGTACTATATTGTATGAATATTCATTATATTATAACTATTATGAGATTTATGAGCCTATAGACAAGCGCCGGCTCGCCTGACACGCCACGCTTGGTAGAGTCTGTGCGGAAAGAGAAGAGTCGTGGAATGTAAGGGAACTCATACATTCTACGCGTCTTCTCTTTCCGCACAGACCATAGCAGTTGGTTTAGATATCACTGGCAGTTATTTCATTGATATAAATAAGTGCTGGAGTAGAAAATAGTATATTATACAATCGTAATATAATAGAGAGCTTTTCAGTCGAGTGCCGTGTTTAGGCAACGAATTGCTGAGTTGCTTAAGTAAGGTATGAGATTGAAAGGCTTGATTATATCACTATTGTATACAATACTTTTTCAACGACTCATCAAAAATAGTACTTTAAAAAAAATATAAAACCTATTTAAATAATTCTGAAAATTGGTAAGTATCTCAGTAGAAAAAAATATAGTACAATAGTTATTTGTACAACAAGAGATCAAAGTTTGATATTTCTTCGAGTGCTTGTTTTGAGTCCCGTGCAAGCGAAAGATTCTATAATTTAGAATCTTGACCGTAGTAAGAGACTCAAAAGCGCACGAGATGTAAATAACTTTGATCTCGTGTAGTACACAAAATTTTTCACGTCAGTCAGCCATCAAAAAATATAACCTGATAAATTGTAATACGTCTTCAACACTATTTCACTCATGTTTTCTGAAAATATTCTAACAATTATGTTTAATTACCGCAATAAAACAAAACGAAAGAAATTTCAATAAAATAATACGAACGTAATGAATTAACGAACATCAATTGACAGTTCAATTGCCAACTTTTTTTTAAAATAAAAACTTTGTAAGATACGGTCCGAATTGCGGATACTACTATTTGTCAACTATAGTAGAGATCGTTAAAAGTAGTTAAGTAGAATTATTTACTGCGTAACAATTGCGTAAATTTTTATAAGTTTATTGTTTCCATTGTATAATAAAATACGTATAATATGGTGTTTTTATTAAATTTTAAACTTTTATTTCATGAATTAATTATTACGAATGAAGACTCGTAGGGTGTTTTGGAACGATGTGGTCTGACTTATTTCGGGGGTCTATTATAAACCGTCAATATACCGTTGAATTACGTATGCACTTTTTTTGTCTCTTTCTTTTTGCTAATGACGTGAAAGGGACAAAGACAATAGAATGCAAATACTTCGAACTTGTATTAGGCCCCGCACGTTGAAATGACATTCGAATATAAAGGTCAATTGAATGTTATTTTGTCTCACTCAGTGAGCAAAATGCGATTTTGCTCACTGTTTTTAAGCAGCAAATTACTCTTGTTCTAGCTGCTGACGTGAAAAAGATTTATCCGCGACTCCGCGCGACTCCCGCCCCGCGTCCCTTAGTCTTTTCTATGAGAGCGTGATTGGTAAAAAAAAAAAAAAAATTATAGTTGACTACACCGTATTAAAAAGAATCTTATAATTGAGTGAGAACTTGTTAAATCCATATATATATAAAGTACGCAATTATAGTTGGTATACAATATCCTAATTCAACCATTACAGTTGACGAGTAGAAAAAGTACATTTTGCGCTCGCAAAGAGCACAACTTTAAGCTATACCTACAGGAAAATGGTATTTTCCGTGAATGACGGCTCAAATCGAATCCCATAGTTATCGGAAAACATTTAACACTATCCAGAGGCTGCTCACGTCTGCTCTGTTAATGTGATCGGCCGTTTTTACACCGAAGCGAATGATAGCAATGTTGCGGATCTTTCTCAAAATTTCTGGAAACTTACCAGTAATTTCCCATTTGGGAATATTTCCAGTAAATACCCATTGTTCTCGGTAATATTCATAAAAGCAGGTAATATACATACTATAATACCGAAGGATACATTACTGTACTGTAAGTACTTGTTCTTCGTATTCGAAATGAAAAGTAGAGTGTTTACCTCGGGTGAAAGGCACCATTTCAGTCTCGAACTATTGGTGCTCGAACGCAGTAAGTAGAGAGAGAACTACCTCGACAGAAATTAGTGCCTTTCATCCCTTGGTTAACAATCTAATATTTCAACTCCTTTATCCTTCGGGCAATTCGCATTTGGAATGATCTCCCTCTACCCTTAAGACAAACACAGAGCAAATTTTGTTTTAAAAACAAGTTACGTAAGCACCTCTGTAACTCGCTCAAAATTAATAAATGATCCGCATGTTACTTGTATCCTTGGGTACATCATTTTATTTATTACAAGCTTTTATTTACTTTCACCTGTAGGGCTAAGATGGTTGGCTCTTTATCATTTGTCACCATGTCTGTCACGTTCTGACAAGTATGTAAGTGCGAAAGTGACGGGCATAGTGACAAGTGATAAAAATGGAACCATGCTGCCACTGCAGACCCTTGTCTGTTTGTAATCAAATCTTGCAAGTTAAATTTAACCCACTTCCCGGTTTCCGATGAAGCTGAAAATTTGCATACATATGTAAGTCGGGTGACAATGCAATATTATGGTACCATCGAGATGATCTGATGATGGAGACAGGAGGTGGCCATAGGAACTCTGTGATAAAACAAGGTAACCTAATTGTGTTTGGGGTTTTTAGAATTGTCTCGATGAGTATTAGTTACTTGTGGAAAGAAAAGTACAGTCAGCGATCAAAGCTTGTACCAAATATGAAATTTTTGCCAAAAACTTTATATATATATATGTATGTATGTTGTGTATATATGTAGGTATATATTGCTATTATTTTTATATGTTTAAGTGTATAAATAAAATATTATTTAGAATAAGTTGATTTGTGTTTCATATTTCTTCTCGTTGTCTACAATCCTGCATTAACTAGGTACAAGTTTCCGTTTGACCCAAAGGTTGACTGGTAGCATACCTTCAGGAATTAAGTCCGTAATTTGTACAATTGTATATCATGCAATAAAGTTTAAATAAATATGATTTGACTGTAAATATCATATTGACTCGCAAAAGAGCTTTTGATAGACCGCGAGCCAGGAACAATTTCCATGACCAATCGCCTCCCGGCTGAAAACTCGTGTAGTGGTTAACGGCTAGGTATGATGAATCCTCGTAGACGTCAGCTGCAGCTCCGTTGGTGGGTTGAGGGCAGCCACCAAAACACGTAAAACAAAAAAAAATTATCATCGCCTCCCGTTTGATACTTTGTCAAATGATAGTTCAGATGCTGTTGTTAATTTAAAAAATCGCCAGTCGGTTATATCGCGGTGGTAAGAACATCA
This sequence comes from Cydia pomonella, assembly GCF_033807575.1. NCBI lineage: Eukaryota > Metazoa > Arthropoda > Insecta > Lepidoptera > Tortricidae > Cydia > Cydia pomonella. Next base: position 23,811,593 of record NC_084706.1, on the reverse strand, counting down.
GCTGGTCGCATGAACATGTAAAAAATAAGCCTTTTATGATAGCAAAAACAAATCATGAAACTTTGCATGTAGCATTTCATCAGGCGTAATCGCCCGAAAGACCATCAACGGATAACGCAATTTACACATTACATTACGCATACTTTGCCGTACATAAAGTGGTAGGCGCATATTTTTTACATGTTAATTTTACAGCTGACGGTCATTCGACCGCGACAGAACCGGCTGATGGTTTTTTAAGTTTAAAACAGCATCTAAACTATCATCTGACAAAGTATCAGCCGGGAGGTGATGACTGACGAAATATGCTCCTGGCCCGCGGTCTATGAGGCCTAGTTGCTGAATATTTTGAATTTTGATTATTCCCCAAATTACCGAACGGTGTGACTGGTCATTTTGGAACTAAAGGGTGGCGGTAATGTCATTCGAAAGCATTGTACCTACGGGAAGGCCGCAAAGCTTTGCATTATTCTATCCTTTTCTGTTTATCTTTTACTTTTACTGTCATGATCATGATAATGGGTATAATACAATACTCTTTATTGCACACCTCATATAGTTTACAGTAAATGTAAAAAAAACAACTGGATAGAGGTAACAACAGGCGGTCTTACTAACAGCGATCTCTTCCAGACAACCTTTGGGTATTCGAGACAATAAAATTCGAATAAATATACGGTAGGTGGCGCAAAGAAAAAATATGAAAAATAAAATTGAATATAACCAAACAGCACAAAACATTAATAGAAGTAAACATACTTAAATAACGTAACACATACATACATAAAAAAGTATATTTTTAAATAAATAAACAACAGGGTGAATAATTCAAAACTAAGAATAAGAATATCAAAGATAGCATTCCTTAAGGTTTGATTTCAATGATAAATCTAGCTAGGTTGTAATTTTAGTCATCATCAAACGCCGTGGATACGTATATATATATATATGTAAGTGTATAGCTCTGCTGCTCACTCTATCTAGCGGCCATGATTTTGCGAACCAGATCGCGGGAAGGAAAGAGAAGAATAGCTTTGAGATCCTAGCGAAATACCGGTACTTTTTATATGAAATTCCATTTCGGGAGAAAACGTTTTCTACCAACTATTTAAATCTTAACAAATCACTTTGATTTAGATGTCTGTCGCTCCAGCATAATATATTCTAGGTTTATAGGTCTCGTATAATTTTTTTTGTATTGAAAAATTGGAAAACAGGAAAACCTATAAACCTGATTTTTCATTGTGTTTAACATACTAAAAAATCATGGGGAATGGAAAACATTTAGAAGTGGAAAAACGTTTTTCTCTTTGTGTACCTATGGACGATTACGTGGTTATACTTCCCTCTTAAGAACCGTCGTAGACCTGCCTGCGCGATTTGCATACTGCGTGTCTAGTTGACCCATTCAGCGCTAATCACGACACGTTGTCGTTTTGCCTCTGAAGCATTTCCGCTACATACCTACCGGGAAATCCATGTTATCGGCTACGACCTAGATAGCCGGGTCCACACAAACCAAGTATACGCGCGAAGCAATTTCCTACTAAACGTTTTGTGCGTGAGGAAATTGCCTCGCGCGTATGCATGCTCTGTGTGAACCCGGCTGATGACGGTGAATGTGATAATACAAAAATAAATATTACCAGTTTTAAAAATACCTTGCAACAATGCTGGTGAAATCTGAATTCAAATGGTACCTTTGAACATGTAACGAGCTCGCAGCCGCGCGGCAGTTATTCCCAAGTTTTTAAAGTATATTAAAAAATGTTAAAAGTAATTCTGTTTTATTCAGTTAATTGCAGCTCGAGTCACGGTCGAGATACGCTTGATAAATGATTCTAAACTCCGTCCGTTTCACGATAAATTTGTTCCCAACTCGGAACCTAAGGGGTAAAGATTCGAATACTTAGTGCAAGTTTCAAACTAGGGTGTAATGCTTTAGATTATGTCATATAGACTCCGTATTATGAAGCGTTAACGTCATTAAACATTTTACTCGTTTTAATGAATTGCAACTTCCATAAAAATACACACGGAAACTAGATTATAAATATTTACAAGGGCCTGCCCCTGCAAGGGAAGATGTACCAAAACTTTAAAATGTGAAAATTGGCTCGTAAGAAAAAAAATCACGAAAACATTCATACATTGTCTTATTTGCATTTATTTTCAGTTATATTATGTACATCTAGTTATCCCGTATACCATAACTGTATAGTATAATTTTAGTATAAAATCGCTAGTTATATAGCCGAGAGGTCTGACCAGCAAAATATAAAACAGGAGTATAACTATTTTCAGAGTTACTTCTTCGGAAAATTAACTAACGGCTGGGCCGCCAGTGCACGGTGGTCTGGCTAGTATTCATAATAAAAAAAAGCAGGTTTGATTTTCAAATATCGAATGCCGTCATGTCATTGGCCCAAACTATAAATAGATCCCGATTTGTTTTCATTCCTTAAGAAAACTCGAAAGTGAACACAACTTTCGTTTGCTGCACATCCTTATCAGTGGCTCATTAAGTGACCGCTCTTTAGCGGCTATCTTTAGAAGTTTGTGATAAAAGTGACCATTCATAATAATGGAGCTTCAAGAATCAGGTATGTTATTTTATATTATCTTACTTATTTGACATGTTTTTTTAAAATATAGATAGAACAATGGGTCTACGCCACGACATAATTTTAGGCACACGGCAGGCAGTATGACAGATACATGACACTGTTTTAACAATTAAAACTCTATTAATGTGAAAATTTCTTTTTTACTCGCAAGTGTGTTGAAAAACCGATGAAACGCGTATGCATTGGTCATTAAACACATTGGCATTCTTATTACGATATCGCTTTCTTACAATATCGCCTCGTATGTAATGACCAACGTAGCATACTATCGCAAACAATACCTTTGACTTGCATATTATGCTACATTATTTCACATAGATGATACTCCGTGAGAGATGTGTCCGTGTTTAGAGTCCACCTCAGCTAACTTTTCATCAAATTGAACAGCATAACAGAATGAGAGAGTGTTATTATAAACGCCATCTTTTCATGTTAATTTCTCATTAATGATGTTGCCATGGCACTAATACAATCGCCAAGCAGGCTAAACTTGGTCCGACTACAGCGTGAGTCATCATTTATTTGCTCAGTCTAATGTTTAAGTGGTCTGTGTCTGCCGCGATCATTACAAATTCACTAATTACATTTAAAACTCGTTCAACTGTGTACCTTATTATATGAAAATAGAGTGCACAGTTGAATAATAAAATTAGTTACTCTTGACTGCGGTAATGTAGAAGGCAGAAGTTTAACTAAGAAAAACTAAACTTAAAGGCAATGAGAAAAGATTTGATAAGGAAGCTGCTTACATATATAGTTAATTTTAAATAGTTAGATAAATCACGATATAAAATTAAAAACTAACTTAAATAAGAAAATAAAATAAGTAGGTAAGGTAGGCTTAGGTACCTATTTAAGATGCTAACAAATAAGCTACCAATATTTTTACAGCTGGGGCCCATTTCTCGAAAGGTATTAGACTAATATTATTCGTCCACGAACTGTCAATCAATCAATCAATCAATCAAATAATTTATTTGTTAGAATACAGTCAAGTGGATGTTATCAAATACATTTCAAAGAACAGTGTATTCAGCCAGCTAACGGGCATACAAATCTTATATTCATAAATAAAATTAATCTAATGTATACTACATTATACTAAATTTAATAACTATGCGGAATATGGTCAAACTATCAAGTCGTATGGGTTACCATGGCAACACACTAATAATATTAGACTAATACCGTTCGCGAAATTGGCCCCTGATAGTACTTTGCTTCTAGAATAAATTTAATTATGAAACATTGTAGGGTTTATGATGTTTTGTTTGGTCTCCAATTTTCGGAGAACAAAGCTACGTACAAACAACCAGTTGACATAATTAAATGAGACCGCATTGAACAGATTCTAGAACCTCTTTTACCTAACACTTAACTGGCAACTTCACGTTGATAAATCAAATGACATTGATAATGATTAATGACATTTAAGACAAACAATTGTTAACATGACAGAAAGTACAGAAAGTGTTAAACATCTTGTCAGTTCAATGCACATGTGATTATTTTTACGCAGCGGCTTACGTGAGGGAATAACTCGCCAACGCGCTGCGGTGCGGCGCGGTGGCCCACGGCATTCGCGTTCGCAACGAGATCGTCCATGTAGGACACTTCCATAGGTGTCAAAGGATTGATTCACCCGCGCCGCGCCGCTTCGCGTTCGCGAGTTATTTGCTCACGTAAGCCACTGCGTATAATAGAATTATAATTTATTATTTAGTATAGGAAATAAATAAAAAATACATGAAAAGCTTTATTTTATTTTATTATAATCGGAAAAACAACAGCTTAAGTAAACTAAAACTAGGTTAACATATGTATCAGAGAAGCCAATTACAGGTTTCCATGTCCAATTCCAGGTTATTTGTTAATTTATATTTAAACTTAATTGTTTTAATGTAAAAAATTATCTCTTAAATATCGGTAACTAATTTGTTAGCGCCTTATATAAAAACGTACCAAATATCCTAGCTACATTGCCGCGTTGCACAGCAAGCGATATTTGATGAACCAGCGGCGAGATAGACTAACCCGTCCCTCTTTAATTAACAAAATTAGAAAAAGACGTGTAGTCTATCTCTCCGCTACAGTAGCCCATCATGTGCTAAAGTAAGGGCCAGAACGGGGGTCGCTGACCCTATCCCTCAAACGCCGCCCCAAAGTTCTTAATTTAAATTATGCGTAAATTAATTTATCTCCATTTTCTAAGATCATTATAAATTGCTAGGTATAAAATTGTATAAAAGTCAGGTCACGATTATAATAAAAATACGAGTAGAAAAATACATAGTTACGCTCGCTGATAATCCACAGAGAAATAAGAAGTAAGATAGAGTGCTCACTCCATACATCAGTTTTGGTCCCAAAACGATTATTATTTTCGTAGTCGATATCTAGCATCGAATAGCGTAATTATCAGTACCGTTACTTGACAATAGATGTCTCGAGTGCCGCGGCTACTGACGAAAATTGTATTTCTCAACAATTAACAACTGAACTGAGTTCCGGTTAATCCAGATAAAACACACACGGATGACAGGCTATGACAGATATATATTTTAAATAAACATTACATAATTATAGACAATCATCTAATACATAACCTTTTTGTTATTATTCCAACACTCCCACTTAACAAAAACAAACTTAAAAACTTCTACTTCTCATACAAGAATAAACTTGGGAATATAAATTAATACCTACTGCACTGCTTAACACACGTAGATAAACCCAACAGCTCTATAAATTTATAATATTTGTTGGTCAAGCCTTTTGTCAGAATATCTTTGGGCATTTCTAGTGTTGGCAGATATTGCAATTTAATATTGCTCTTAACAATATTTTCCCTTAGGAAATGGTACCGCGCATCAATGTGCTTGGTCCTTTTGTGGAATATGGGATTGGCTGCAAGCTTCTGAGCTGACTGATTATCATTGAAAACAACTATTTATAGTGTAATCATTATGAGTTATCTCATATAGCAAACGTTTAGGATAAAAAGCTTCTTTACAGCAATCAGCTAGCCCCTATATTCTGTTTTGGTGATGGATAAGGACACTGTACTTTGCTTTCGTGTTTTCCATGAAATAGCACATCCTGAAAGCTCGAAACAATATCCAGTATATGACTTAAGATCTAAGGTATTGCTGGCCCAATCAGCATCTACATAGGCTTGCAGATGTGCATTGCCATCCTTTGAATATCTTAAACGCAAGTCTTTGGTTAGCTTTAAATACTTAAGAACACGTTTTGCATAAGGCCAATGTTCTTCTGTGTAACATGTATTGAACTGGCTTAAATAATTAACTGAAAATACAATGTCCGGTCTTGTAAGAACAGCTAAATATATAATACTACCTATCAGTTGTTGATATGGCAACGTCTTGTCGCAAACTTCACCTTTACTTGCATTCGGTTTGGGCTTAATAGGAGTCGCTGCTGTCTTACAATCAACTACATTAAATTTATCGAAAACCTGCTCTATATAACTTTCTTGATCAATGGTAATAACTCCTGATCGTGGTTAACTCGCATGCCTAAACACTTCTTAATACATCCTACATCCTTAATTTAGAAATTTGTAGCCAGTTCTTTTTTCAAACTGTTTATTTAATTTTGACTATCTGAAAATATGAAAAAATCGTCTACATACAACAATAGCACAGTTTTAGAATGTTCATTAATTTTGGTAAACATGCACGGTTCCAACGATGACGTTTTGTAACCGATCGACTGTAAAGAATTGTCAACCCTTTCATACCATGCTCTGGATGACTGTTTTAAACCATAAATAGCTTTGGTTAATTTTAAAACCTTGCTGTCATCGTCACACTCTAAACCTACAGGTTTTTGCATATATATTTTCTCCGACAAATAACCATTAAGAAATGCAGTTATCACATCTAAGTATTAGATTTAGTTTGACTACTAATGCAAACATTAATCTTAAAGTTGAATGGCGCAAAAGAGGAAAGAAGGTTTCCTCGAAATCAATGCCTTTGGGTGCAGCCCTTAGCCACTAGTCTGGCTCTATACCGAATGCTGTTATCTGCATTTTGCTTCTTTTTAAAACCCACTTACATTTTACTATAGCACCATCGTCTGGAGCGTTACCTAACTCCCAAGCATTGTTATCGTCGAAAGCCTTCAGTTCCTCTGTCATAGCTCGCTTCCACTGCAAACTCTTAGGTCCATAACGTGCATCATTCAGACTTACCTCACTACACGGATCATTGTCGCTTACATTTTCACCAGTAGCGCACCAGCCGTATCTGTTAGGTGCCTTCCGCACGCGCTTAGATGACGTAGCTTCAGTGATCGTTGGCTGCGCTGCTTCAACAACCCTTTTTATCTTCGACTGCTGCACCAGCCGTTTCTAGCGCTGTCATAGGCTCAATCTGAATTTCAGCTTGTTTGTCCTCTTTAGTTTCTGGCATGGGTAGCCTTTTTGTCAAACTTAAGCCTCTTCTCCTTTGGTACGTGTACCATGAGAATGACTTTGCTCCCAAATATCCACAGATGGCTAACATCAGGTTTCTTACCAGTCCATAGCCCATAAGGAGTCTTGTCATCTGTACCCGCCACAACTGATCTGTTCCGCAGATTAACAGCCGTGTTGACAGCTTCTGCCCAATATTTCTTGGATAGATTCGCGTCATACACCATGCACTTAGCTTTTTCGACAATCGTACGGTTCATACGCTTACAAAGCCCGTTTTGATTTGGACTGTACGGATTCGTTTTGTGATGGATGATTCCTGCATCTTTCAGGTACTTTTCAAACTTCTTCCCACAGAATTCCATCCCGTTATCTGTTCTAAAAATACGAACCTTTCTACCGGTCTGGTTCTCTACCGTGGCTTTAAACTCTTTGAATGACTTAAATGCTTCATCCTTAGTCTTCAGGAAGTAGACATGGACCATTCTGCTTAAGTCATCAACTAATAACATGAAGTATCTCGAACCTCCAATTGATTTTACTTCAATTGGGCCGCATGGGTCTCCGTGAATGATGTCCAGCAAGCCGCTACATCTGTTCCCAACATGGTTGAACGGCAGCCTTATCCGCTTTCCTTCACAGCATACTATGCAATTCTCTTTACATATCTGGGACTTATCTGTGTATGAAATGACTGTGACAGCTCCATCACACACTGCTGTTCAGGTGCCCAAAGCGCCGATGCCACACAGTCCCTGTCCTCGACAACAAACAGTGAGAATCTTTCACATTCAGTTTGTAAACTCCGTCAATGAGATCGGCAACTACCACTATTTCATCCGATTGATTGTAAATGTAGCATTTTTAATCATCAGCAAAAGATACTGTATTTCCCTTGTTAACCAGTCATAGTCGCCCATGGACATAACCAACATCACAGGAGCCACTTAAGCGTTGTGATATGTCGGTAACTAGATAGGTAGTTATTAATAAATTATTTCTTACCTTCTGCGTAAATACAGACATACCTTTAGCCTAGATTCAATTTATTAAACATTTATTGGTAGAATCTGACGAGAGCAGGCATAAGTAATATGATACAAGGGGTTGGTAAAAACAGTCAAGTGCGAGTCGGATCTACGCTCCGAAGTTTCTTTACTATCGCATTTTTTCTTCAACTAAATTTACATATAGCATTACAACTTTTGTATATATTTTGATGTTATGCAGTTCTTTATAGTTATATAAAGTTTATATGTTTCATCTTCATAGTGATAAAAAAAGCTAAATAAAACTGCCTACTAACTTAGTTGATAGCTTGAAGTTAGTAGAGGCATTTTATCACGGATATTTGTTTCTGAATTAAAGAAAAAAGGATAATATATACTCTGGCACCTCGACCTTGTCAGGAGAAACAGGCGGCGTTCTCCTTTTAAAATATATCCTCCATCAAATCTATGATAATTTTGCCAATGTCGTCGTTTTTCAGTAGTTGCTTTTAAGTGTGCTCGTAGATCATGACGTTGTTCGGTAGTTGCTTTTAGTAAAGAGATAGCTGGACTTTAATAAAAGCCATGTCGGATTACCGGGTGTTGATTTAAACATGGCTAAACGCGTTTCAAGATTAGATTTTCATCAGCTGCACACTCCCACGATAATTCACTGCGTAATAGGCTATAAATATTACACATACTTAAACGACATAAATGAGCAAAACACAAAAATATATTCTCGAGACATTTTCGCCATCTTGAATCTCAACGACAACCCCAGACGGCAAACTAAAAAAATGTCAGCGCGAAGGATTGACCTCAAAATTGAAATTCAAATTTCGCGCCCTTTTCTACAAACAAGTCGGGTGTGTTTCAGAATATGCAGTGTATTTTTCATATAACCGCAAACTTAGATTTTAATGCTGTAAAACAATTCTTAAAGGACTATGCGTCAAAATGGCCCCAATACCAACAGAGTTGAGAGTAAGGTCATTAGATAGGTATTTCTATGTACTTCATTTCGTTCTACGGGCACCAAGCGAAATTCCATTGCAGAACTGAGATATTGGTATTTTAGTCAAAATGTCGTCACCCTTATTACCTAGGCAATATAGTCCACCGCCGGGCCAGCGCGGCAAATCATTCAGTGTGCTCGCCCGGCGGTGCGCGAACATCTACCCTGCAGTAATTAATTTACTTACTTGGACTCTATTGCCTAGGTAATAAGGGTGACGACATTTTGGCTAAAATACCAATATCTCAGTTCTGCAATGGAATTCCGCTTGGTGCCCATAGAACAAAATGAAGTGCATAGAAATACCTATCTAATGACCTTACTCTCATTTCTGTTGGCGTTGGGTCCAGGCTCCATACAAAGTTGCCCATGGTCCTTTAGTTTAAACTAAACATAATTAATTTTAGATTTTTTTTCGAACGGCAATACTCGACAAGTTGTCTCGTACCTATTATCACAGGTCGAGCTTGATATCGTATCGCTCCCTCGCGTTCTCTTGGTACCTAACTTTAACGGTCGAGCTCGATTATATATCGCTCCCTACTTATTATTGTAATTAGCGTTAGTTTAGAATTGAGTTAAGTTAATATAGATTTATTATTTTTACCGCGTCTGAACTTTTTATTTGCAACAATCCCAACACCTAAGTACATATACCAATCCCCACTGCCAAAATGCTAGCGGTACGCCAAAAAACGCTGCAAAATCTGTTAAAAGCATGAAAATCGGTACTAGGGTCCTAGTCAAAGCTATAAAATAATGCTATAAATAATATACGTCATGTTCACTTGTGACAGTTATGACGTCGCGTCATTTAATGTGATGTTTTGTGCTAAAACAAAGTAGTGATTATGAGCTCATTAAAGCCTAAACCATTTAACTAACCTTTGATTATACGGTCGTATCAAAAATAAATGCTGTATACATATATGTTGTATAAATCATTCCTTTAATTAAATATATATTTTAATTTGATTTTTATTATAATTATGACGTTGAAGACTGAGTACACAGTCTGTGTAAATTTCAACTTATTTCTAATAGGAAATGCGGTTTTTGAGATATACCACTTTATACCACTGACATGACAGACGGACATACATAGAGGGTGTTTATTTAGAGACCTGCAATAATTTACGGGGCGAATATATAGGTCTTATTCAGCAACTTTTACTATGGCAGCAACCCCGAAATCTGTAAAAAAAATTGGCTGTTTCATACATTTTGGCTGTAGGTATGACCTTGACATTTTATATGGGAGGTTAATTTTTTTTTCACGGTTTGGGGTTTTGGTCACATAGTAAAAGTTGTTCAATATGACCTATACCAGGTGTGGCCTGACTGTACTTCTCAAACTTACCATCATTTGTTCAGCGATTTTTGAAAATTATGAATTCTGTAGATTTCCTAGGTATTCTTCATACAAATTAAATATTACCTTCAATGTATGCGGTCATTAGTGTAATTGACGTTGATTGTCACGCTTTAAACATAATATTCGCAATACATTGCATCTTAGAATAAAATGTAAAGTGTTCTAAAAATCAAAATAAAAGTTATTTCTAAAAGTTGCTGAACAAATTTTGGTTAGTTTGATGAGTACAGCCTACGGTTTAATTTTTTGCTCCTGTTACAGGCCATACCCGGTATATTCAGCCTGACTAAATAAACACTCTGTAAAATACATATATTATAGGTATGTTAGAAACCATCCTTCGGCTGAACCCTAAAAACATATCCACATATTTCTTTATCGCAACCTTTTCTATATTTATTGTGTTCAATATTTTTTTCTGTCGAACTAAGATTTCAATGGAACAATAAATCTTAAGATAAATATTTATGAGTTGTAACCAGGCTTTAGCGAAACTTGTGTTGTTGTAGAAATACTTCAGCATTTCTACAATGAAATAATAACTTTAACAATAAAAATAAGTTTTTGTTACGACCTTTATTTATAATAGTTATTTGTACAACAAGAGAGCAAAGTTTGATATTTCTTCGAGTGCTTATTTTGCGTCCCGTGCAAGCGTTAGATTCTATAATATCTTGGGCGTAGGAAGGGACTCAAAAGCGCACGAGATGTAAATAACTTTGGTCTCATGCAGTACACAAAAATTTTCATAACAGCAGTGCAACATATTTTGAAGGTAAAAATACAACCTCAAAATATGTAATCCGTCTCTATCACTCATGTTTTCTTAACGTATTCTAACAATTAAGTTTAATTACCGCAATAAAACAAAACGAAAGAATTTCAATAAAATAATACGGAAATAATGAAATAACGAACATCAATTGACAGTTCAATTGACAACATTTTTTTGTAAAAAAAAGCTTTGTTGTAAAAGGTCCAAATTGCGGATACAACTATTTGTAAACTATAGTAACGTATAACGTAGTACGCAACAATTGCGTTTTTTTTTAAGTTCTTTGTTTTAATTGTATAATAAAATACGTAAAATATGGTGTTTTTATTAAATTTTAAACTTTTATGTCATTAATTAATTATTACGAATGAGGACCCGTAGAGTGTCTTGGAACGATGCGGTCTGACTTATTTCGGAGGTCTATTAATATACCGTTAATATACCGTTGAATTACGTATGCACTTATTTTTGTCTCTTTCGTTTTGCTAATGACGTGAAAGGGACAAAGAATGAATAGAATCCACATATTTCGAACTTGTATTAGGCCCCGCACGTTGAAATGACATTTTAATATAAAGGTCACTTGAATGTTATTTTTCACCACACCAACTGGTAAAGGCCCTCTTGATTGTTCAAAAGCTAATGAGAAAGTTGCATTTTATCCACATGTGGGGCAAAGTAATCAGATGCAAATTTTGAGTCGTTTCCTTATGTTAGCTGGTAGAATTGACTTTTAAATGATGATTTTGGTTTATACATTTTTAATTTAGTTCATCTGAATTTGATTTGGTTTGATTTTTTTTACCTTCGATGTCTAACCTGTCTAAAATTACAATATGGCGGACGAATGTCTGAAATGTCACCGTATTTAAGAATTATTTCGTTTAATATTTAAATAAATAAATAAATTTGCGGACAATCTTACATATATCGACATAGCCCTAAACTAAGCAAAGCTTTTACTATGGGTACTTCGCGACGATATACATACTTAAATAGATAAATACATACTTATATACATAGAAAACACACATGACTCAGGAACAAATATCTGTGTTCATCACACAAATACATGCCCTTACCGGGATTCGAACCCGGGACCATCGGCTTCATAGGCAGGGTCTTTACCCACTAGGCCATTTAGCTTATTCCTCACAACTGTGATGAAAACCATTTTACAGTACATATCGATACTGTGTCGAACATTTAAAGGGCCATATGTACTGTAAAACGTTGTACGATACATCTGCGAATAGGTAATTCGGAATTCGTGTCGATTAAAAAAACTCCCTTCGGTCGTGTTTTAATTTATCGCCACTCGTTTTGAATTTCCTATTTTTCGCACTTGTATCGTAATGTACTATTGTGTGTTATGGGCGATACAAGAATGACGAACTCGTGTTAATTAAGCCCTCGCATTCGGCTTCGGGCTTAAAATTAACACTTGTTCGTAAATTCTTTTTTACCGCCCTTAATTTACAATGATACTTATTTCTTACAACTTAGGTCGAGTCACAAAACATTGTCCTCTCTGTCCCTGTCCTGTAACATTGAAATAGGTTGTCCCCCTTCGTGCCAATTTTCCTGTAGTATATGGGAAATTACCTCCCTCGCAAAATCCAAATAAATATTAGTAGATTCAATAGAACGCCTCGCGTTTGACAGGGGTTGAGGGTTATTCCTACCGTGTTTAGAATTAGGCGAGGCATAGGCTCAGCGGGCCTAGCCAAGAGGCAACTTTTTTAACACTTGGACAATCGCGCCCTGGTTTAACCACATTTAGTCGCTACGGGGTCCATTAGACCCACTGCTTAAAGTGACCATGAAATAATAAAAAACGGATAAGTGCGAGCCAAACTCGCCTACCGGGCGAACAGAATTTCGTAAATTTTAATATTTGTTATTATAGCGGCAACAGTCATACGTCATCTGTGAAAATTTCACGGGTCATGAGACAGATGGACAAACCGACAGACAGTCGGACGGACAGCGGAGTCTTAGTAACAGGGTCCCGTCTTACCCAATGGGTACGGAACCCTAAAAACTATTGAAATACGATGAATAATGCTCATTGAGTCAACTTCAAGTATAGTAGTTTAAGAAAACATAGTTAAGAAATTGAGATACGAAGAGCTATGAAAGTTATTTGCATAACATTTGAATGTGCCGACAGTTTAAGGTGATTTATCGCAAAATGATAACAATTTCAAAAAAATCGCTTCATTATTAACTTTTTCGGCACTTTCAAATGTTATGCAAATAAATTTCATGGCTTTTCGTATTTCATTTTCTTAACGATGTATTCTTAAACTTCTAAAATTGACTCATTAAAAATGAGCAAAAGAGATCACAATGTACATTAAAATAAAATTCGTAAACTCCGAACCCCTTGTCAACCAGCGGCAGCGAGGCAGGTTTCTTGAGCCAGACGGCGTCAAAACCGTCTGTGAGCGCCTCGGTGAACATTGATGATGCGTTGCAGAGATACGGAAGTCTCAACATCACCCTAAAATAATTACTTACTCGTATTGTAAAGACGCTGTCCAGGGCAAAGTTGAGTTGGGCATAGGGCAAACTTGACGTGTTAACGCGTGGGAATATCCAACTAAGTATCTATTTTCATAGCACAGACCTTCATTGTTGTACATGCTCCACATAAATTCTTTCATATTGACACTTAAGCGGGCCCTTACGGCGAAATTCTCGTATCTTTGCCCGTTGCCGAATCCCTTGGACCAAGATTCAATATCGGGGGTAAAGGGTCAGTTTAAGAGCACAATGTATCTGGGTATATTGCGGTATTTGATGTCGACCCGCTTTTATTTGTAGGTGTTTATGGTTTTTATGTACTTGTACCTACAACTCAACGTTAACTTCCCTTATCGGAGTACAGATACGGGGTACGGGGTCCTTCAGGGAAGTATTGTTAGTCCACTGTTGTTTATTTTATACTTTATTTGTAAATAAATGTATGGAATCAGGCGTTACTTTGCGGAAATCCAAATTAAATAAAACAAAAAATATCACTTTGCTAATCCGCGAAAAGCTAACGTGTTAGTCAATCAGTGCCAGCAACGACTGACTTCGGACCGTCAATATCTCGTGAGGATGCCTGGTAGAGGCGAAACACGTATCGAGTTTTGTACTTTCGGTGGTGGGTTGTTATATTTATTTGCGTATTTATTTTAGCGGTGGGATGGTAAGAACATTAAAAATACGCAAGTAAGTATAACGGGTTAGCATCGTAAGTGTTTACAGTACATTGCTGCTCGGTAAATTTTCAATAAATAATTACGCGTTCATAATTGGGACGGAACTATACCACGTGATCGTCCAAATAAAAAGAGAAAACCGTTTTCCCACTTCTAAATGTTTTCCATTTTCCATTATTTTTTTGTATGTTATTGACACAATCAAAAACAAGGTTTATAGGTTTTCCTTTTTTTTATTGTTATACATTTTTTTTTAAAGCGATAGGTACCTATAACCTATATTATGCTAAAGGGATTGACATCAAAATCAAAGTGCTTTGTTAAGATTTAGTTAGCGGAAAACGTTTTCTCCCGAAATTATTTCATTCAAAAAGTACCGTTATTTAGCTAGGATCGCAAAGCAATTTTTCCCTCTTAAGTGTAACTTAAAAAAACTTCTTAATTCATGATTATACGGATAGGTTCTATAAGTATACGTGGTTTAATTTATCGTCCGCATTGGATTTACACACTGCACTGTATTCGTTTGAATTATTTCAACGATAGCTATTACTTGTTAAACCGCTACAGCGGAGTCCTGGTTTCTAATTAACGAGGTTTAATTAATGAAAGTAAAGGTTGTAGACTTATTACCTATCTTAGAAAGTCTCGCGTGTGGTAAAAGGGTATTAATAGCTTTCAGGGCTGGAATGTTCTAAGAAATACAGGGTGCTTTATGTAGGTTATACTGAACAGCTTTTACTATTCGACCAACCCCGAAATTACGAAAAAAAATCTGCCGTTTCATAAATTTCGGTGAATCAGAGTCAATAATAATAAGGACCGGGATTTATAGACCCGTGAAAAAAGCAGCGACGGCAGAGTTGGAATTTTTATTTCTTTAAATACGTAATTATTTTAGTGACTCACGCGACCCCAGGTTGTAAATTGATCTAATTGCCTTTTTTGCAAAATTAATATTGAATATAACAGAGTAGTTAACTATCATTATACTGTCCACAGAAGGGAGCTTTTTCTAAAATGAAAAACAACTTAAAATATTTTGAATGCCACCTTTAATTTCCATCGCCTAAAAATCACTTTGTAATATTTCATTAAGCTTAAATCATACTGTCCACAGAAGTGAGCTTTTTCTAAAATGTGTTTGAACGTTAAGTCAAAAAACAACTTAAAATATTTTGAATGCCACCTTTAATTTCCATCGCCTAAAAATCACTTTGTAATATTTCATTAAGCTTAAATTATCATTTCTAACCCGGTACTAAGTATACTAAGTATTATTAATAAGAACGTACAAGAAAGTTTACAGCCAAAGAACGCTTGAACATATATTATATTCGACTATTCGTAACGTAACGAACTTATATTCGTAAAGTAACCGTTCCAAGGGAAACACCGGGATACTTGCCTACGTAAGTTTCATCTATAAGCATCACAGTACCTATAAGTAGTAAAATAAATATCCTGTACGTGGCCTTCATACCAACTACAACTAATTGAGGCAATTCAAAGGTATACGGTTTGTTCCTATTCGTCACTAGCATATGGTTCTTTCAAAAATTGTACACCCATATATGTATATCAACTATGCTTCTATAATTGCTTACTATAAATTTACCATCCTTGCGATGTACTAAATCACAACCTTGGGCATTTCTCCCGAACTCACCCAACCTCTTACATTTAATTGCAAGTCAAACAACTAAGCAACAAGTTTGACGGCTTAAAACTTTCCGTACGTGTAACAAAGTACACATAATTACTTTCCACCAATCAAGTAAATACGATGAACAGAGACAAATTTTTGAAGAAGACTGTCAATCTTAAGAGAATTTAAGAATAACTAGATTATAAAGTTAAACAGTACTTCTAAAATATAGTAATAAGTAGTATAGATCGTGTCATTCACGAAGACGCGTGCCTTGATTCCATTGTCATGTAATTAGAGGTTAGATTATCGGCCTCGTGGTTCTTAAGAACATATTTAGTTAGGTATATTATATATTTTTTAGCAACCCACATTGGAGGACTTCCTACCTTGTCACCATGAAATCATTCATAAATTGTCCATGCAAGTTTGAACCTGATGGCATGTTGAAAATTAAAGATTCACGCCTATCAGTAGCTGCACGTTCACGCGCGATCTCTTACATATTTTAGAGTCTACCAACATAACCCTTAAATCGAAGATTTAATCTTGACATCTATCTACACTTTAGCTCAATAAAAAAGAGGCATATGTACCCTAAAATTAATGCTACCTACCTTTTTATTTTGGCTGCAGAGTGAGCAGTAGTCGTTGCCAAACCAGCTGATGAAGCATTATGTGTTATAAACTAAAATAGCTGTAATACATGTCGGCGGCTGATCGTCAAATCAGGCAGATCGTAATGTTCCTATGTAATTTTTTAACGGTAGTCACATTATACCATTAGATGTAGGATAGGTTTATTGGGTTACTTTATTTTCCCAAAGGGCAAACTGATCAGAAATAAGAATAGAGACTAATGCTTAGGAATTTCACGATCTGCCTGAACTTACGTCGGCCGCGGATATACACACAAGAAAAATTGATTGAGGCATCCAATATACATGGCGCGACTGATGATGATGATATTGTATCCCTTGTATAGTTATCGTTACGATCAAGATTCAAAGTCATCTAGTGTTAAAAATAAATTTTTATTTACACACACACACACACACACAAACACACACCCCACCGGCCGAACTTGCGAGTCTTACGACAAGTAGTCATAATAAGCATGTTACATAATATTATACACAATGTACAGAGACAAAGATAAATAACAAATAGACCTGGAGGTTCATCAGCATATTAAAATGCATAGAATTGGTGTTAATGTCAAAATTCTTCTTATCAATAATTTTGAGGCCTCCTTCATGTGACGCCTTCTCCAACAACTCATCAGCTCGTTTAATGGAGACTAGCAGTCTTTTCTATTATCTCGTCTCTTATTACACTCTTTATAGAATATATTTAAATCCCTGAACAAACATGTTTGGCTTAAACTTTCTTAAGCTTTCAATTTTACACTTTGAGGTTTAAGCAGTGAGTATAAAAGTTCTGTGCCACGTTTTCATTTTTCAAACAATTTTGGTATTTTGCGTTTTATAATTTTTACAAGCTTTTATTAAACTTGCCCTGTTAGTATGTATGTTTGTGTGGGTCAAATCTTGGAGATAAATTTGACCCACTTCCCGGTTTTGCGATTAACCTGAAATTTTACAATTTAATACAAGTATATATAAGTTGGGTGACAATGCAATATTATGGTGCCATCGAGCTGATCTGATGATGGAGACAGGAGGAGGTCAATTTACCATGGGAACTCTGAGATAAAACAAAGCAACCTATTTTTGTGGGGTTTTTAGTATTGTCTCGATGAGTATTAGTGTACCAAAAATGACAACTTGAGACTTAAAAAAGCGTACAATCACAAAATTCTGAACGGGCTCGTTAGAATTATGAAACGCTGAATAAAGACAACTGAAAGGCTGAAATCTTGTCATTTGAGTACAGGCTGATGACGTTATTCAGGTAGAGCTGAAAGGCAGCGTGAAGTATTTCCAAATGAATCTCAAGGAAAGGAGTTATTTTAGCTAGAGAGATATTAATTCAAAATAGCTTTTTAAGAGTTATAAAACCCGCCGCCAAAAAGGCGCTCCCATACAATCGAAGTTACAGTTGTGACAAAAATCTATCATACTGCTATTTTCGAATTTAATAATGCTATTCTTTGCAAATTCGTGAATTTAAAATTATACGTTATATCATGTAAACAATATCATCATCGTGACCATAATTATAACATACGATGTGTTTGTACACGTGTAGTGGAGCCATTAACCACATATAGTACGATGAATTTTACCAACAAATCACCCCCCATACCGATGTTTTTTTTCTTAGCCATTTTAAAAATGCACCCCTTCTAAGTTTTATCATCAAGGACACTGTAGGTACCTTACAAAAAATTACAAACTACAAAAATCTTGATATTAATAAACTCGAATATAAAAAAAAAACTAATTTGACCTTTGATCACAAATCACTCACAAATATCACTGTGATAAAATAAAATCACTACATATTACCATATAAAACTAAGTCCTCCAACGCGTCTGTCTGTATGTCCGCGATAAACTCAAAAACTGCTGAACGGATTTTCATGCGGATTTTACCTATCAATAGAGTGATTCTTGATAAGGAAGGTTCATGGGCGTAGGCAGGTACATGCAGAGGGGGCAGCTGCCCCCCATCCGCATCCCTAGAGCTCAAATTTTACATACAATGTATGCCCCTCTGTGGCGTCTGCCCCCTCCCTTAGGCCAACGGCGATATCAACTTACCCCCCTAGATCACTGGCTGGCTACGCGCTTGGGAAGGTTTAGGTGTGTAATTTGTGAAGGTTTATCCGTGCGAAGCCGGGCGAATCGCTAGTAAAACATAAGTACAGTCACCATCAGATATATCGGAGCGGCCAAGATGCTCACAAATATCTGAACACGCTTCTATTGTCAGGGCATTATAGCGTATGTTTGGATATTTTTTAACAACTTGGCTGCTCCGATATATCTGATGGCGACTGTACGCACAGGACATTAATACTGAATTAAATAATATTATAATGTGGTTAAATAAAAATAATCTAATAATCAATCTTAAAAAAACCAATGTAATGCATTTCTATAATCGCATAAATTTCATTAATCCTGATATAATTGAAATTAACTATGAAAATGACAAAATAGAAAATGTAGACACAACACGTTTTTTAGGCCTATTAATAGATAGTCAACTTACTTGGAAACCACATGTTGCTGAGATATGTCAACAACTAAACAAATCTGCTTATGCACTTTCTAAACTATCAAAAATAGTAAACCAAGACGCAGTGCTATCGGCCTACCATGGACTTGTAGTCTCAAGACTCCGATATGGGATTATATTCTGGGGTAATTCAGTCGATAGAGAAAATGTACTTATAGCCCAAAAGCGGTGCGTAAGAGCAATGTGCGGAAAAAAATTCGGAGAAAGCAGTGTTCCGTTATTCAAATTAATGAAAATTTTAACATTTCCGTGTATTTATATATTAGAAATGGCAGTATTTGTTAAATGCAACCCTAATTTATTCTGTAAAGTCTCACAATACCGCAGATTTGCAACGCGATCACAATACGATCAGAAGTTGCACAATGAGCAACGGAACACTACGTTGATGCGGAAAAGCATTTTTGGAATGGCTACCAGAATATACAATAAAATTCCTGACTGTCTAAAAAAAATTACCACTATCTAAATTTAAAGAAACACTGACTGCACTATTAATTGAAAAATGTTATTATAAAATAAGTGATTATTTAGATGAAAATTAAATGTTAAAATTTTATTTCTTAAGTATTATGTTCCATTTTTTGTGACTATGTTTTAAATGATTATGTAATATTTAATTTACAAATTGTAAATTTTAATATGATTAATGTTTTATGTTTAAGTATAGTTAGTATTTGTACGCCACGTTTGGCAGAGCATGGTGAGACTACGAAACCTATGTAAGATCGATCATTGTACCTGTGTTTTCACAAATAAATAATCTCTCTCTCTCTCTCTCTCTCTCTCTCTTACGTACCAACAAGTATCAAAACCAGGCCTCGGCTGCCAGGACAATAAAATGAAAAGACTCGTAGCAACGTGCTTCCATTAAACGAAGTTAATAAACACGATATTATTGCAGACTTCCAAAGGAAATTATTTTTTCTTACAGGAAAACACATTGTTAGTGTTGATTTTTACCGTCCGACGAAGATAGAAATGTTTCCGAGTGTGTTTTTATATTGGATCTGATAGTGTGAAAACGTTCATTAGATCGCACGCCGCGTCTGTCCAGAGGGGCTACCGCGAACCACGTTCGACGTGTTGCCTCCCTGTCACACTTACGTAAGAATTTACGAGTGCGACAGAGAGGCAACACGTCGAACGTGGTTCGCGGTAGGCCCTCAGTTCTCGGCCTAACGGCTACTAATTTATATATGATAAGCATATTTAGTCCGGTTTTTCGAGGGCAAAAACGTACCAGTACTAGTGATTCATTTAATATCGACTCAAGTGTTATCGATATCGATAACAAGCAATTTCTAACGGCCCGATTCGAAGAATAAAAATAAGTTCAGTAGGGCTAAGATGGTCGGCTCTTTATCATTTGTCATCATGGCTGTCACGTTAAAGAGCCGACCATCTTAGCCCTACTGGTTTAGATAAGCTCTCATTTAGATCGTTTGTATGTCGTATAATTGACAGAAGCAGCTCGATTCGGGCAGCCAATGTCACTTTGACGTTAGAAATATCATAGATAGATTTTATTGGGATCACAGCGCAATCGAAATAAGGTAAATTTTGACATGTCCCTTAGTTATCGTTCCTGTAAAGATCTCTCCATGGTCTTAAACGTGGCTTAATCATTCCTTGAATCGGGCCGTAAATCATAATAACAAATGTGACTAATCCTTGAAGTAAACAGTTAATTAAGAATGTTTGATTTCTAAACGTTCTTTTTGATTTATTCTTTTCGCATCTGTAAATATCTAAGATCTCATATAGATTCTAATATTCGACCAATAATTTAAATGTGGATCCCTTTGTTTGACATAATTATTGGAAGTCATTAGTCATAATTCTGAAACCGTGAACTTCTCAGGATTTTCGTAAGGTAGTATAATAGATAGGTTAGGTTAGGTTTGTTTTATGGCAATCCTGAAAAGTTACGTGTTTCTGAGAAAAAGCAAATTATGACTAAGGAAAATGTGGACATACATCATGACCTAAAACTTTATAGGAAACAATAGAGATCCATTAAAATTACATCGAACAAGTAGTACAAGGCGAGATAACATTTAAAGTATTTAAAGTTTAAATTTCTTCAATTTTATATCTCGAGTTATTAACTTCTTCTACGTTGTTCGTGTACCGAACACGGCGGGAAAGATTAACTTTTTCGACGTCGTATCAAACACAAAAGTAGTCACTCATACGCTACGTCACCGAAGAGTCAAAATTGAAGTTAAACTTTATGCATAATGCACGTAGGTCTATGTTTCTCTGTGGTTAGTGACAAATTAATCCGTCTTCGGGGTGGGACCCAAAGAGTAAAGTAAGTATATAGTAAAAGAGAGCCCTCTTGAAGCATTTTAAGGAAACTAATTTCGAAGCGCTATCTCTGATTTGCATCCGAAACTAGCTATGTATGTGTGCTTGCGTACTACATAATATTAGGTCTACTTGCGCGGTTTACAAGTTAATAAAAATCTATGCCCAAAATTTCCCAACTTGAAATATGATAATAGCAGTTAATATCAGTTATATCTCTATTAATTACTTATTAATATCTCTATTACTGATATTAACTGCTATTATCATTAATAACAAGTTCGCAAGTCATATTTCAACCATGAACAAGGGTGGTATTCCCAATAGTTGGAATTAATAATATATGTCACGTTCCACGACCCTTACTCGTCTCCAAAATTAGAGTAGCGCTAGAGTAGCTCAGAACCTAGGCGTTATTGATGAAGTGAAGTGCACTGTCTTCTATTATTTGATTTTTTGGTCAAGTATTCTAGGTATTGTAGCGCCACCTATTTATGGTTTTTTGTCAGACATTTCTGGTACATGGACATTCTATTCCTTAACTCTACCTTCCATAGAGTAAAGTAAGGTGTTAAAGGTAAATAGAGCCCTCTTGAAGCACTTTACGGAAACTCATTTGAAAGCGCCATCTCTGATTTTATCCTTAAAGTCGTAAGATCTATGTGTGCGTGCACGACTACATATGCATCGTCCTACATAATATTAGATCTTTTAGTCGGTGTATTTTTTGTTTTAAATAGGTTTCTTATAACAAAAATCTTTTATTGGTTACAAGAAATAAAACAAAATAAATACTTGCTAACCTCCCAAGTTACCCAAGTTGACCTAAAATCATATAGAAAAGGTTTTAAAAAGAATTAAATGAAAAACAAACGTAAAAGACGGTATATTATTGCGTTCAATTTGGTATACAAGATAGTACTTAATATAGTAGGTGTAAGTACTTTAACAGCTAACTGGACTTGAATTCGCTTGCAAAAACTTGGAATTGACACACGCGTCATTACACGTAATCGCATCGTTATGCCGCGATTCGAGTATTTCTTGTAGATCTCTCTCGGTGTAAGTATTTCTGGCACAGGTCGTATGTCTTGTCCAAGCAAGTACCACCATAAATGCACTCTGAAATCAAATCACCCGCATCTTTGCAGAATGCCATCGATCTAGTTTTTCGTAGAGACAATTAACATGGCGCTAATATATATTTTAAAAAGAGGTGTTTTTCATAACGTAAGCGCCAAGGGTGGTATTTTCTTCTTACCTTCGAGAATACCTAAACCTTCCGGCATTACCTTGAGCACTATTTAAATTTTAAACCTTCAGCTTTTCTAATCTCTAATTAACATTAAGTCTAATCTATATAAAAAGTCAGAGTTCCTTATTTGAATCTACTCGAGTTTAATGCTTGCTCCATTTTTCACTTAGCTACCATTTTAAAATTAAAAGAGAGAAAATGAGCTCTTAAATCTGTTTGCTACATTTATTTTTATGTGACAGTACTTACACCAACAGGTGTTACAGGTTAACAAAAGTTACCTAGCAACAACATTATAAATAAAGAAAGGTCTAGACATACGAGGCATATGCAACAGCAAATGCTGTATTCATGCCTTTAATTACATCCATTTGTAGTGACATCTAGTGATGTAGTTTGGATAATCGGAAGTCACCTTTACGCAAAGAAGGTTATCTGGAATAAAATAACAGAAATCGCTACCATCTTTACTAACTTTAAATATATTGCTAGTGTCTCCGCCCTGCACTAAACTAAAAAATCCCTGAATCTCCCTGGCACTAAGTATTCGAAAATTATTTGGAAATCGGTAATCTGCCACTGGAGGTGTCTTGTGGCAGATTACAGGGTGCTATATTTAGTTAATTATAAAATGATTATGAAATGGTTTATGATTTATAAAAGACTTGAACCCTGTAATCTTTGTTTGCGTTTCTTTTTAACACGCTTTTATTAGGTCGACCTGTATGTAACTATGTAATGGAATCTAAGGTAACTAATTTAACCATCTTCCAAGGATCGTAGGGTCATGAAAATTGGCAGCTGTATGTAGTTCTGATGACAACACAATAATATAGTACTGTCGAACTGATCTGATGATGGAGCCGGAAGATATGAACTGGAACTTCATGATGGAACATCGTATCATAGCTGTGTTTGGATTTGTTAGAAAAGTCTTGTAATGAACTTTGACGACGATTAGGTGTCAAGTTCTGATGATGAAGCCGGAAGATAGGCACTGGCATTCCATGATGGAATATCGTATCATAGTCGTGTTTGCACTTGGTTTTTACGTGCATTCATTCATTTTCTAGTGTTTTTTAAACTATTAATTTATATTTATTAGCAAACATTATGGGACACTTTTACACCGATCGGCCAAGTCCCACAGTACATATATAATAGGAGTTAGCTCAAATAAATGTTCTATAGAAAGCTACCAACTTTTATTTTTTTCAAAGTGTCTTGCACCATAATGCAGTGGAGTTGGTTGCTTTCTTCATTGATGAAAGATAGAGTTGGTTGTTTTCTGCATAACTACGGTCCAATAAGGCAAAGAGAACTAGACGACGATGTAATATATATTTATATATATACATAGAAAACATCCATAATTTATAATATAAGGAATCGAACCTGGGACCGCCTGGTTCGTAGGCTAAAACTACTACTACTAGGTACTTTTGTTAGAAATAAAGGCAAAGAACGATTACAGGTATACAAGTCTTTTATTAAACCCAACTCAATGACGTTGGCAATAAAATAGCAAAAGTTACGGCGAGGCCTAATTTATTAGTTATTGGACTTTACAAAGCCCATTTAGTACCCGTACCTACTAAGTTGCAGCTGTTATAGCATATTGTGCGGCTTTAACAACGTTATGTTTGAATAATTTGAGTACAAATGTGAATTTATCGTCCTGTAAATTACTGTTAAATCGTTTGTAAACTTGTCCCATTTGTGGCAAATAACGCGTAAAGGCCACCCCAATCTAGCGTCGGCATCTAGTCGGCGCTATGGATATATAAAGATTTTCTTCGTTATAATGGATCCTAGTTAACCCCAATTGATCCTAGTTATCTGAATACAGAAAATTTATTATTATTGTATCTCCTTGGATTTCACGGGCCTATAAATCCCGGTCTTTTGATAGGCTTGCGTGGGGATATAGATCCAAAAAGAGGCCCCTTGGAGAGAATTAATGTCATGTAAAACGCCTGCTGGAACCCGTTCACAGGTGCAACAATAGGTACCCATGAACCGATCGCAGCAGGCATTGGGACTATTGTAGAAAAAGTGAACAGTAAAACGGTCTATCGGTAATTTGTGTGGAGAGGTGTACGCCGCTTTCTACCCAATGGCTGATAACAGCCACTGTGCCAACTCGCGTCTTATGCAAGTTTTCACTTCCACCCCAGGAGCATTTAGCTCTAACGACTCCTCTCTGGCCGGCCAATGAAGGCAGCCAGAGCTGAGAGTCCGGCGGGTCCCCTTGGGGTCCACTCCGACCGACGAAGACACGCCGGAGACGGAGACCATGACCGACTCTCGGGAGTACTCGGGTCCGTGGGGTCGCTACTCCCCAACAGCTCGCCACAAGCTGCCCTGCGGATTTATTATTCATTAACTATTAATAATAAATCATTTAACTTATTATTATTATAATCCTATGAAAACTGGCCATCTGTGGACGGGATAGCGGTTTCGTCAATTTTTAATCATCGGCTACAGACGTGGTGTCATATCATGAGGCTCTCCATTTACGTCTCTCGACGGGCTGTCCGTGAACGTGTTAACACGTTTTTAATGTAATTTTGAAACTTCAAAATGCATTTTCAGAATGTAGCCCTTACTGAATTATTTACATGTCTGGGTTTTATATTTACGTTAATAAATTGCTGTTAACTCTTTGTTGTAGAATTTATTTCGCAAAGTCATTGACTTCAACAATGCTAGACTTAAGCTATTTATTTTGATACGTCAGGTTAAATAGGTACTTACTGAAGTTTTTATTATGCTTGGCACAAAATGTATACGTTTAGGTAAATAATCGCATCATCTCTTTGATTTCGGCATCACATAAGTACAATTAACTAAGTTATAGAAGCTTTAGAATTATGGTCATCATTGTTATCAGTATGTATATTGTTATACCTACACCCGAATTAACTAGAATTATTATAAAAGTTTGCTTAGAACTCCACGTGTAAGGTACTTGACCCCTGTAAGGCCCAGTGCAGAGGAGGCGTTAGGCGTGGGCGACGTAGGCCACCTACGGCCTCGCGGTCCGAGAGGTCTCGCGCCTCAAATATGTATAACTCGGACGCAACATAGAAATGTTCGTTATTTCTTGCGCCGCCAGAGGGCCTCGTTAAATATGCCTTGCCCAAATAAAGTTTTGGTCTTGCCCCGCCACTGGCTCAGTGCCTAATAAAGCCCACGTTTAGCTAACACATTAACTAACAAACTTACATACTAACAGGGCAACAAATAAAAATTTGTAAAAAATTCGATATCGAAACAAATACAAATTCACATAACATTTTCATAAATGTCAGACCAAGCTGTGTTGCCTACACACACTTATAACAATTTGTTGCGTGAACGCAGTTGCCTAAACATCATTAAAGAACCAGCGTAGCAAGACCTGTAGAACTATATCATCTTAACGGAATCGGAGATCTATTTAAATTGGATGTACCACCAATTCGTTCGCACTCCACGATCAAATAAATTTCTCAAGGCTATAACTTAACACAATGACTTGGAACAGAAAAAAACATAATTTTCCTTTATTACGGGAATTTATTGGTAAAGTTCACATTAACGCACCTCAGAATGAGGCGGGCGAAGTTGAAGGAAAATCCACAACTTTGGGTAAAAGTGCGTTTGCTGACGGAGCTTCGAAGTTCTAACTTCACGTCTTTATTTATTTTGTATAAGGCTAGGTTTTGAGTAAAGGTGGAAGCGGTAGCGGGAGAATAATCGCCGGTGTTAAGAGGAAAGGAGACGGCCGCTACTCCATAAGTCCATACAAACGTGGTCCCCATTTCCCTCTTTGGATATTGACATTATGGAAAATTGTTTTATATAATTTTATGCATATTAACAATAGCTATTCCCCCACGTTTGACTTTTCATACAAATTTTTAAATGATCCTGTGGTCGATATTCAACAAATTGTGTCAAATATTTTCAATAATGTTAAAATCCAGAGAGGAAAATGAGGACTACGTTTGTATGGAAATACAATTTCGCGCGGGTCCTCATCGTAACGATTGTCGTGAGCTCTGTACCCCTAGTGTAAATTTATTCGATAGCGAAACGTGACTCATTTTATATGCGATTTTGAGTTTCTAAAACGTCCCGCTTGGCGCGCTGTTTCGAAAACCCCTACAAAATGAGACTTAACGCAAACGCGTACGTCACGTCACGCTATCGAATAAATTTACACTAGGGGTTCTGTTCGCTAGGTTTCGAAAGCAAACTAGAGAACAAGTTTACCATTCTTTAATAAGGATTACAAATCGAAGCGCTGGTGGCCTAGCGGTAAGAGCGTGCGACTTGCAATCCGGAGGTCGCGGGTTCAAACCCCGGCTCGTAGCAATGAGTTTTTCAGAACTTATGTACGAAATGTCATTTGATCGCTTTTCGGTGAAGGAAAACATCGTGACGAAACCGGACTAATCCCAACAAGGCCGTAACCTCTGGGTTGGAAGGTCAGATGGCAGTCGCTTTCATAAAAACTAGTGCCTACGCCAATTCTAGGGATTGGTTGCCAAGCGGACCCCAGGCTCCCATGAGCCGTGGCAAAATGCCGGGAAAACGCGAGGAAGGAAATAAGGATTAAAAAGTTACGCTATTATTTATAGCTTTGACTAGGACCCTAGTACCGAGCTTTTAATACATTTTGCAGCGTTTTGTGGCGTACCGTATCATCTACAAATAATTCATAATAATTCATAATTAATTTATTGCATAATATCATGTGGTACAAAATAGGTGTTACATTAGGGTAGGCTCACACATGAATCCTGTTAGGTCACAGCAAGTATTTCAATAAAAATAATAATATACAATACAATACAATACAAATATACTTTATTGCACACCTCAATACAGAAACAGTACAAATAATACAACACAGAAAGAAGAGGTAAACAACAGGCGGTCTTATCGCCAAAGACAAGAAAAAAGACAATAATATAAGACAGTGTCCGATATTTTTGCGGCTTTCGTTGTATAAGATATTTTTGTGATGACCGTACCCACAACTCAAGCCTTACTGAGCTTACTTTGGAACTAGGTTGATCTGTATAAAATTATCCTAAAATATACTTGTAATACTGTCGAATAATGTCGACCGGTTTGGCCTAGTGGGTAGTGACCCTGCCTACGAAGCTGATGGTCCCGGGTTCAAATCCTGGTAAGGGCATTTATTCGTGTGATGAGCATGGATATTTGTTCCAGAGTCATGGGTGTTTTCTATGTATTTAAGTATTTATAAATATTTAAATATTATATATATCGTTGTCTAAGTACCCTCAACACAAGCCTTATTGAGCTTACTGTGGGACTTAGTCAATTTGTGTAATAATGTCCTATAATATTTATTTATTTATTTATTTAATACTAGTATAACAGCGCGGCGATTACGTGGGCGATGACTCGCGAATGCGACGCGGCGGCCCAACGGCATTCGGAGATCGCCCACGTAGGACACTTCTATAGGTATCAAAGGATTGAATTCACCAGCGCCGCTTCGCGTTCGCGAGTTATTCGCTCAGGTAAGACACTGGCCTAAGTTATCCGGCACAGCCCAGCTACCTCCCGAATTATGCTTTTCATTTTTCATGCTCTGAAAGTAGGTCATTGTTGTCCTAAAAAGTATGCCTACGTCCAAAAGAGAGGTATCGGCATTGTGAATGTCATCGCGCTTTGTGGACACAGCACAGCGGATGTCATTCCAGATCTAGAGCAGAGCCCAACTGGGGAAGTATTCTCCACCTTACAGAAAACCGCAGCCAAATAACACTAGTACCTACTCATAGTGTTGTGTTCCTGCCGGTGAGTAAGGTTGCCAGAGCTCAAAGAGGGTGCGGAGTGTTAGGGTCGGCAACGTGCATGTAACTCCCCTGGAGTTGCAGGCGTCCATACGCTAGGGAGACTGCTTACCATCGGGCGGGCCATATGCTTGTTTGCCACCAACGTAGTATAAAAAATGCAGAAAATGTTTCGTTTCTGCTCTAGAGCACTGTACTGTCTCATTACGTTTTATTTATTTTTTTACGATAAGAATTACAATTTTGGTTGAAATAGATTTTTTGTACAATTTCCATTCTGATAATTAACTTCCTATTCCATAAATAACAATATTTTAACCAAAATTGTCAATTAAAAGTACCTTTAAGAAATACTACTGAACTTTATACTTAGCCGTGTTTTTTAATGCAAGTTTAACTTTCCTCGTATTCGAAATGAAAAGTAGACTGTATGACTCGAGTGAAAGGCGCCATTTCAGTTTCAGACAAACTACCTCTACAGAAATAGGTGCCTTTCATGCCTTGCTTAACAATCTACTATTCTTAGCTCAATCCGAAAATTTCGTTACGCATGTAACATCAAATATTTGCACCAGGTTAATATAGCAATATCGAGATCTAAAGAGAACGTTATTATATTCTTGGATATTGCGTTACACACAGGCGTATTCTGATTGTAATAAGAGGTTATGAATTAGATCTGTAGGGCTAATATGGTCGGCTTATTATCATTTATCACCATGCCTGTCACGTTCTAACAAGAATATAAGCGCGAAAGTGACGGGCATAATGACAAGTGATAAAAATGGAACCATGATGCCACCGCTGAATTTGTCATGGATCTGATCTGTCAGTGTCAAAAGTGACGTTTTTGGTTGAAGAAATATCACTTTTAACACTGACCGATCAGATCCATACTGAGGCTTCCAGTTCCAGCGCCATCTTGATAGCTAGCCTGGTGATTTATTCCTTTGTTTTTTGCTTATTAATATTGTTTAAAGTGTAATATCTATAGCTTATTATACAGTACACTAACGTGGTAGTTAGTGTGCAGTGAATGGAGAATTAATCTTGAAACGAATTTAACCACCATTTTGGTGTCAACGGCCGGTAGTCCACGTGCTATGTGTAAAGTCCAGCTAACGCTTTACAAGAGCTGATAAAATCACCGTACACTGTCTTGTACTAACCGTACAATATGAGTCGTATTTAAAGCTCCTATAATACCTTGATACAGGCGAAATAGTCCCCCTCGACTAAAGCCATAATTAGAAAATAATTAATTTATTCATAACCTGTTATTAATATCAGAATACGCCTGACAGTTAATATACATGTTTCCACGTACCTATTTAATAAGCAATATATAAGATTATTTAGCGATCCAGAAAGAGGATAAAGGTATCGTTCGGATTCAGACCACACCAACATTATTAGGCCTATTTGAATAAAGAATATATTGACTTTGACTTTGAGTTTGACTTTACTGCTGCAGTAATGCGACGCGACATTACTGCCGCAAATTGTCAAATTTTTTGACATTTGAGACTGCAATGTACTTGGCAGTAATGCCAGTAATACAGCTGCAGTAATGCTGTTGACTGCTGTGCTGCAGGAAAAAATATTTCGAAACATTAATTAAAATTTGATGTTTCCTGTGAGATTAAGTTCCTGTTTCCCAATGTCTAAGTATTGGATAACTAATTAACAAATAAATTAACTGCCAGATAAAATTTCCTGCAAAACATAGCACTATCCACCAGTTAAGTTTATTTGAAGATTGTGAAACGCCAACGATGACTTTATTCGTCAGATAAGTGGCAAGTAGCTTATTCAGGACTTTACTTGAACATTGTGACACATGCACTTACGCAGCGGCTTACGTGAGTGAAAAACTCGCGAACGCGAAGCGGCGCGGCGCGGCGCGAGTGAATCAATACTTTGATACCTATGGAAGTGTCCTACGTGGGCGATCTCGTTGCGAACGCGAATTCCGTGGGCGCCCGCGCCGCGCCGCTTCGTGTTCGCGAGTTATTCGCGCACGTAAGCCGCTGCTCTACGATACTTTTTGGAATACCTATTTATTTATGTATTAAAACTTTATTAATGAATATGTATTTGTTTCATATTGTATTAATATATTATGTGCTGTGATAAAAACAGCCTGTATAAAGGACTTTTTAACTGACGTTCACTAAAAGTGGTTGTGGCTCTTATTTTCAAAAGTTAGCCGACCCCTGGTGATATATGCACGAATACATTATAAATAAAATAAATAAAATAAAAATAAAAATAAAAATCATTTATTTCGGACGACACAATCCATATTTTGTTAGTTCAAATATACTTAAATTACTATGTTAGTACCTAAACTAAGATGTTGGGAGGTCCAGTGCCTAATTAATGCACTGTCCCATCTCCCTGCCACGACGGCCAGGAGACTGTGGCGGCTGTCGCGCACCCTTCGGAGCGTCGCGGCGCAGCGCTTGCGCATCGTCGCGTGGAAACCGTCCACATGCGCGTCAGCGAACATGCCCGACGCACTGCAGTATCGCGGCAGCCGCAACAGTACCCTGAACGCGTCATTGTACTGTACACGCATGGCATTCATAGAACGCTGCGTGTATCTCGTCCACAGGCTGCAGGCGTACAGCGAAGTACAATACGCTCGAAAAAGTGTTATTTTAACTTGCGCTGTACACCTGCTGAACCTACGGGCGACCATATTAGCCCTAATAATTCAACCCCCCCTGCCTCACCCCGCACTCGAGTCCGTACTCGTCGGACATCACGTCACCCCAACGCACACTATTTCTCTGGCCAGAGTACCAACACCTAAATATGCGTGTGAGTTCTCGAGGAAATTGCACATCGTCAAGTTTTTTCCAAAGTAAATTGTAATTAACAAGATCGAAGGCTTTACTAAGGTCTAAAAAACACGCATAAATAGGTGTTTTCCTACGCGTATAGTAATCGACAGCCTGCTTCAAACAAATAATAGCACTTTCGGTAGATAAGCCTGCACGGAAGCCGAACTGCGCGTCGTGCAATTTTAAATACCTATCCAATTGTACGTTGAGCAGGCCGTCGAGCACCCTCGCTACAATTGTTGCCAGAGAAATAGGTCTATAGTTAGCACTATCCGAAATGTCACCCGTCTTATTTTTGACAATAGGTATTACAATCGTTTTTGTCATAAGCGGCGGTAGGTAAGAGTGACATATGCATAGGTTATAAAACATTGCTAGTACTCGAGGCAGGTGGGGACCGGCACACTGCAGGTGCTCGATGCTCAAGTGGTCGTGACCGGGAGATTTACCCCTTTTCATACCTTTTATTATTTGACTTACGTCGCTAATACTGAACCTGGTCTGTGACTCCCCGTCCAGTCCGCCAGCATCGAGCACCTGCTGCGGTTCGACCTCGCCGATGTCGGTGGAAGAGCACCTCACATTGAACTGTTCCATAAACACGTTAGCAATACACTTAGGATCCGAGATACCGTTAACGCTTACAGACAGACCAGGCCTAGACTCCATTCTTTTCGTGCTTTTCCAAAAGTTTTTAAAATCATTATTTTTATGGTGAGTGGCAAGTAAATCCATTTTTATCTGTTCTTGATGATTCTGGACCCACCTTAGTCTCGATTTAAATACCTTTCGACTGTGACACATAGCATCAAAAACAGATCCCCCCCTGGGCTTGCCGTACCAGACCCACTCCTCGAATCTAGCCCTCGCCTCTCTGTGCGCATCACTAACATGCTTATTCCATCCTATTACCTTCTTTTTAACACTGGCTAGACCACTCGTGACGGCCTTACTGCATGAAGAAGCTTCACATAGCGAGGATATTATTTTAAGGTACAAATTATCAAGTATCCTCCAATGTTCATAGTTATCCATACAGTATCCGTCATAGCAGTTGGAAAGCTCAGAAGGAAAATCAATAGTCTTTAATAGTTCGTTACATTTATTCATATAATTCTCTATTTCATAGGAAGTTCTCTCCCCCCAAACAACGTTCTTTTTATTCGAGATTACACTGTTTTCCTTATTATTATTACATATGTGCTTAGATTTAACCGCGTCAAGATTACATTTCATTACAATGGGATAATGATCTGAACAGTAAACATCATAGTCGATATACACATCTATAATAGTGTCCCACGCAGCTGTTGTGGTCACGCAATGATCTAACCATCGTTTCGACCCGTGTGTTTCACTTAAGTACGTATGCGCGCCCGAGTCTATGCCTAGTTTTACCGTATCGGCACAAATCCACCCCTGTTCCGCACAAAAACTAGACATCTCGTCCCAAAACAACTCACCCGGGTGCGCGTTGAAGTCACCTAATATATAAACATTTTCAACGCAATTTTCTTTTACAATAGTGTCTATTGCACTCATACACTGCACGAAATCAGGTAAGTTATCCACACCATTGATTGGCATGTATACGCAAAATATTATTATATGCTTATCGCCCGACGATATCTTAACCGCACTGATTCTAACATTGTCGCACTGGATAACCGTAGTCGATGGAAACAACTTCTTACGCCATAAAATAGCAGTCCCGCCGAACGGCCGGCCCCGCAGGATACCCGTAGACGTGTCAACTGCTGATGTTCCGGTACAGGCAAACTCGTCACTGATGCTGCTTAGATATCCGAGGTCATGAGGTAGAATCCAAGTCTCTTGTAAAGCTATAATATCAGCCGTGCTACACAATCGTTTTATATCATCAATTGACCGCTTAACACTTCGACAGTTAAAAGAGCAAAGGGTAACTTCATTTATTTTACTTATTCCCATTGACTGCTTTGTTGTTAGAACTCGTCGTAGCGTGCGTAGCAATAGTAGCGTCCACCGTAGCACTCACAGCCGCTTGGGAGGTAGATGCGTAATCATTGTTTTCGGTAGGTTTATAACTAGAAGTTATAAAACGGCGAAATATAACTCCGCTCGGCCACAACTTCTCGTCCAGAAACATATTCACTTTATTTTTGCACACGTAGAACTTATAAGCGTTGTGATTGCTGTTTTTATTTTTCATAACTATTTGATCAAGCGAGATGTTATCTTTGGTTTTTTCGCGTATATATTCCGTAATATCTGATTTCGAAGTATCCTTATGCACATTTGTAATCAAAATAGGAACTTTCGGTTCAGCAGCTCGAAACTTGCAGTTGTTATCCGCCTTGCCCATCTTTCCGATAAGGCGGTTCTTCGGGGCCTTAAATGACGGCTTTTTTACTGTACACCATTCTCCTTCGCTTGCTACACTTGCAAATGTCTTTTGTTGGTTGTTTCCCTCTACAGCAGGCAGATTCGTAGATTCCGTAGCTCCGATCACCTGGCTGGCCGCGCACGATAATTGTTTTAAACTAGATTTATGTTGTTTACTTTGCGGCTGCTCCGTTGAAATGACAGGCGACGGCGGTGAGGAGGGTGGCGGAGGGGGCCGCTGCACAGTATCGGGCGCATGCGCACACGCATTGTTTTGATTGATGTTCGGTTTTAAGTTTAAGACACTCTGTCGCAACGGTGAGCAGGATGGCGACTTGTGAGATTCGTGCGGGCTGGAGTGAGACCGCGTATCTTTGTTTTGATCGTCATTGTTATATTCGCTGCTTCTAGATAATGCGTCAAAGTTGGTAATGCCCATTGGTCCGCTGTTCAAATAACCGCCGCGTCTGCCAACGTTTACATTCAAATATGACTGGCTAACGTTCTGATAAAATGGATCACTTACATATGAAATCCTGCGATCCATGAGCTTCTTTTCCAGGTTTTCTAGCATCTCCGTTGTAGCATACTGTGACTTTATGATTCGCAGTTCATTTCTAAGCACCACAATATCCTTTAAAAGCGACGTTACGTCTACAGAGTCAAAATCCACCGGCGGCAATTTGTGTAGATCGCGGGCAACGAACACTGGAAATTTATCAGGCTCCGTAACCCGGGCTAACTCGATAATGTCGTCAATATCACGGCGTTCTTTCCCGTCGTTTTTTCGGACAATTTTTCTCTTTCGCGCAGGGACAGATAGAAATAATAAGTCCTTAGCCTTCTTGATATCTTCCGCCGAGTAAAAATCCACACATATTCTACTCATGCTCTCGTCGTCCATCACATGCAACTTATTAACAACAAAAGTCAAGAGTTCGTTTATCACAATATCACAACTACTGCACTTCAGAGTAACTGCCATGATGCGAGTTCACGGCGGCTAGCTAACAGCGACACGGCCGTACGAACGGATGCGCGCGCGCGACGATTATGCGTACTCAACGGACCTGTAAATAACGTTAAACGTAAATAACGGTATACGTGAAATATGAGATACATAACCCTTACCACGATACCGTGAGTATAGCGCAACTGTACTTCGTGTAAAGGCATGCGTCTTCGTGAATGACACGATCTGTAGTCTAGCTTATAAAACTGCTATAAAAATGTATGATTGGTTATTTTAAATACCATAAAGCAAGGGTGTAGTGTATAGTTTCGAGCACTTACGTCATGGTGACGTCACTGACAGTTACGGTCAGTCGATGTTAGACCCAAAGAGCATATAATCACTACGTTTTAGTTAGACCGTCGAGTAGAGCAGTCGTACCACGATTGATGAAGTGTTGCCGAACCGTTGGAAATACATTATATCGTATGATTTACTAAAACAACCATTACAAAGGATTTAAGGAGTGACTCAAGCGACCGTAACCATGGCAACGAGTGCCAACAAAAGGTTCATTCACCCGTCTTCTACCACGAACGCGGGCGGACTCGCCAAAGTGCGGTAATTGTTACAGTATCTACATTGGCATTATATATTTGTATACGTACGCATCAAAGTTTCTTAGGGAAATGAGCGGGCCTATCGCAAAAACCGAAATTCGCAAATTGCGGGCATTTTTCTCTTTTACTCCCACTAAGACGTAATTAGAGTGACAGAGAAAAATACCCGCAATTGACGAACTTCAGCAGCAGTACCTAAACTCGTGGTAGGGGTACAGAACCTTGTGTCGTCATGGACGTAAATTTTTGTAAACGATATCGTCGTTACATTTATCACTTAACATGTCTCATCTACATAAGATTTAGTGTTTTTTTATGCATACAAAATATATCGTCCTTTTTAGGGTTCCGTAGTCAACTTATAGTTTTTCCATGACTCTGTATGTTTGTCCGTCCGCGGCTTTGCTCCGAACTACCCTATGTCCAATTTCATCTAAATCGTTTGAGCGGTTTAGACGTGAAGAGACAGACAGACAGAGTTACTTTCACACTTATGATATTATAGGTCGTGTCATTCACGACGACGCGTGTCTTAATTCGTATTGCCATGTAATTTAAGGTTAGATTTGAGAAATCTGCGCGTTATCGTGGATGACACGAAATATAGGGATATGTTTTAGACGAGAATTTCATTCTTAAAAAAACGTACAGGGTGTAAATGCAATACGGTCGATAAATTAAACCAGCCAAACAATTTATCCGGGTAATCACTGTGAAGATGGAACTTGGAGGCGTAGAAAGAATAGGGAGCTAGAGGAGTTGTGCGATGCCCAATATAATTGGCGAGATCAAAGCCACACGACTCCGCTGGCTCGGTCACCTAGAGAGGATGGGAGAGGATCGTGCCGTGAGAAGAGCGTATGTGGGGCACCCGGGTGGAAAACGTCCGTCTGGGCGTCCCAGATACCGCTGGAGTGACGAAGTCCTAAAAGACCTGTTCGCCCTCGGAATACCCAACTGGCGTGAAGTGGCGCAGGATAGGGCAGAATGGCGCTCTCTTGTGTCAGAGGCCATCCTGTTTGGGTCACTGAGCCAGTGAAGTAATCATTGTGTAAAAACGAATTAAACGTTTTTTAAGTTACGCTCAATTTTGATCCCGCAATTAATTTTTATCGTGAATATTAACCGAGTAGCATGTACTGCAAAAAATACGAGACCATTTGTGTATCTATATTTGCGGTGGGAGGATGGCAACATTGATTGCATGTGTAAATACGCAAGTAAGTATTTATTGAGCACTGATTGACTAGCACGTTATTACTTTATTACCAAAGTAGTATTTTTGTTTTAATTGGGATTTCGTGTTTATTCCGCTAAGAATGCCTTAACTTAACTTACCAAATAGTATAAAAATCTGACGAAAAATTATTTTTGACTATAAAATAATTATTGGCACTGTGAGTTGCAGACCTCGAGAACATAGCTTACAACTGAAAATATATAGGACTTCGCCATTTTGAAAACTTTCCAAAAACTGAACCTGCCCACAAAATTTCACAGTTCGGCCCACGAAATAAGCTGAGAAAAAAAAATTGTTTATGCAACGTTCAAGCTTGCTATAGCGACGTAAAAAACAGCAAATTAGCGTAGTAGTCCCTGCATAAAGGTGCCATTCGACCAGAGATGTGCTATGCTGTGCTATGCTATATTACAACATAGCTATCAGCATAGCACATCCCTGGTCGAAAGGCACCCTTACAAGCCTTTATTGTAAAGGCGTTAGAGTGCGTGTTCAGATATTTTTGAGCAACTTGGCCGCTCTGATATATCTGAAGGCGACTGTATGAAATAATTTTTGCCCCAGCTTAAATGGAGACTTACAGTAACGCAAAAATCGGCCCTTAGTAAAGCAAACTTGTTAGAAGCAACAATCTAGTCTAATGACAATAATTACACTTGTGTAAGTTACCTGGAAACTGCGAAGCTGGTGGTAGGGGAGATATTCCAATCGTCTAAACAATCTTAACAAGTTGACGGCTCAGGGGGGCTAGCCAAGGTGATAATATTACATCGACAAACGGAAAACGAAAGGAAATTTGGCGGTTCCATGACCAGATCTTTGAACTGGTCATTTCATGATGTGGCAGTCATTTCATGAAAATGATTGGTTTACCAAATTATGAAAAGGTCTAATCTAACCTAACCATATTAGGTAGAACCAAAAAAAAATATCATTTTGTATTGGAGGTACCATAAACATTTTAATTTGAAGTTTTTGTTTTACTGTTCTATTGTTATGCATGATTTATGCCAAATTGCAGCTTTCTAGAACTAACGATCACGGAGCATAGCCGAGGATGGACGGACAGACGAACACGACGAAAGCGAAAACTATACAGGTATCTAGGTAACTACGAAACCCTAAAAATGACTAACAAGCTTTTCAGCTACGGACTGTAGTATCAAAATGTATAGAATTAAATTAACCTGTTTTGGTCGACAGCGGCGGCCTACCGCGCCGCCCACCGCTCCGCTTTCCGCGCCGCTTGCCGCTCCGAGCGCCGCGTGCGTCCAGTCCGCGACCTAATAGTTACTACGAATCTCAAAGTCACGTTACAGAGGGCCTATCACGAAAAACGAAAATCTATATTTCTATACACTAATTTCGATTTTCATCTTTTTCGGTAGGCCCTCAGATATGGAGTGTGGAATTAAGAGGAGTGGCATCTCTTATGGCAGAACTGTTGCAAAAGTGTCCAGCTGTCAGCTATAAATAATAGTTCCAAATCTCTCCAGAGTAGCGCTAGAGTAGCTAAGAACCTAGGCGTTATTGACGGAGTGAATTGCGCTGTCTATGATTTGATTTTTTTGTTCAAGTACTCTAAGTATTGCAGCGCCACCTATTTAAAGTTTTTTGATGACACTTTTTGGTACATGGAGATTTCGTTCCTATCTCCACTTTCCGTACCCTCAGATTCACCCGAGCTCGCTCGTCAATAAAACAGTGGGAATACTCGACCAAATTCGTCTTAATTGTACTTTGTTCTTGAACATTCTCTCGCACATTTTTCGCGCTCCGCTAACGCAATAAGTTGTACGAAACTTGAGAATTATTTATGCGAGCCTACCGCAAACCACGTGTTGCCTCTCTGTCGCACTTGTAAATTCATACTTAAGTGTGACAGGGAGGCAACACGTCGAACGTGGTTCCCGGTAGGCCCTCTGGTGTTCCATTAGGGCGGTTACAGACTAGCGCTTTTCTGCGCGTCGGTCGTTTCGTCGTTACGTGCTTACACGCGCGCTATATTTCGTTACATATATTATGGTCTATACACGCCTACTCGCGCTTCCAAAAACGAGGTTATACGCCCTTAGGGTTACGAACGTAGGTTGCGAATGTAAGCTTGTAAGTAATAATTTTATAATATTTAATCTTACCTTATACCTTTAAACGAGATAAGATTAAATATTATATATATTGGGGATTTCGGAAACGGCCTAACGATTTCAATGAAATTTGCTATATGGAGGTTGTCGGGGGCAAAAAAATAATCTAACTAGGTCTTATCTCTGGTTAAACGCGCATTTTTGAGTTTTTATATGATGTCCCAGCAAAGCTCGGTC
Organism: Cydia pomonella; assembly: GCF_033807575.1. Classification (NCBI taxonomy): domain Eukaryota; kingdom Metazoa; phylum Arthropoda; class Insecta; order Lepidoptera; family Tortricidae; genus Cydia; species Cydia pomonella. The sequence continues at coordinate 23,772,562 of NC_084706.1, read as the reverse complement.
TCCTAGATATTATTATAAATTATACAAATAATTTTATATTTTGTTTGACTTATAAAAATGTACGTTACAAGTCTAACAAAACTATTTATAAGTAACCTAAAAACTTACACTTTTGATATAAATACCAATGACAAATAATAATTAAAAAAAAACACAATCATAAAGAAAAAAAAAAAAAGAAGTGGCGATAAATTAAAACACGATCGAATGGAGTATTTAAAATCGACGCGTGGTGCGAATCATCTATTTGCACGTGTATCGTACATCGTTTTACAGTACATTATAAATAAATAAATAAATAAATATTATAGGACATTATTACACAAATTGACTAAGTCCCACAGTAAGCTCAATAAGGCTTGTGTCCTATTATTATGGTCCTTTAAATTTTTGACATAGCCACGTATAGTGCTAATTACCGCACTAGGGCGGTAAAGTCGCATCATTATGTCCTGTAAAGAATATTTACTTACCAGCATCTGAACTAATTACTACTTGAGCTAAATCTGGTTACATCGTATACGTTACCCTAATAAGCCTCTCAAGGCAACCTATTATGGGGTAAATCAATTAAAATGTTGCTCTCACCGCGCCAATGCCGCTGTTATGATAGAATTATGCATAATTGTGTAAGTGTAAGTACGATATTAATGCATCCAACGAACCGTGAGTGAAACTCGTTTAGCTTTTTCTTGGAAAATTAAATAAATCGAGAGTACGATAAACAACTATAACATTTCCGAAAAAAAAACAGGGTAAAAAAAAGGTGTTACGTAATACGTATAAATTGTAAGACCATATATCATTGACCTTTAATATCAATACTATGATGGAATTAAACTTAAACACCCCTTCACAACCCCTCTGGTGTTGCAGGTGTCCATGGGCGGCGGTAATCGCTTACCATCAGGTGATCCGTCTGCTCGTTTGCCTCTACCATATAAAATAAATAAGCGTCCATAAGATTGCGGCACATACGCAAATGACTGAGTCCAAGAGTGCGAGAGCGGCAGCCGCTACCGCATATCGGGCAGGAGAATGTCATGCTCGTTGATGAAGGTGGGAGATCAGCGCGCTGGTGTCTCACCATTCCCTCGCTTCCCTCAGGGTCTAATCTTATAAGATATATTACCAAGAAAAGACGATTTTTTTTTATTCTACGTCGGTGGCAAACAAGCATACGGCCCGCCTGATGGTAAGCAGTATCCGTAGCCTATGTACGCCTGCAACTCCAGAGGAGTTACATGCGCGTTGCCGACCCTAACCCCCTCCCGCCCTTCGTTGAGCTCTGGCAACCTTACTCACCGGCAGGAACACAACACTATGAGTAGGGTCTAGTGTTATTTGGCTGCGGTTTTCTGTAAGGTGGAGGTACTTCCCCAGTTGGGCTCTGCTCTAGATCTGGAATGACATCCGCTGTGCTGTGCCCTACCACACAAAGCGAGATGACATTCACAATGCCCATACCTCTCTTGTGGACGTAGTTTAAGGACGTACCCGGGTCCAAAAGTCTAACAAGTGTACGATTTTGTCCCAGTTGCAGTCGAGACGGCGGGCCTTTGGTGTGGCGAGGCCAAAGCCTTTATCAAGAGTATAGGGCGATGGCTGGAAGAAAGGGACTGCCCTGTTCTTTCCTGGTCCAACCAATATCACTGGCCATTCAGCGAGGCAATGCCGCCAGTATTTTTGGCACTTTTGGTCCGAGTGAAAATCAGAGTGGTAGGTTTCTATCAGTTTATTGTTTTATTATATAGAGATACTAGGTAGGCCGTTGACGAAACTCGTTGAGGATATATATTTTGTATGATAGGTGCATAATATGTGACGTTATCTATGAAAAGGGACCTTATTGTCGATGGCGCTTCCGCCGTAATAAACGATGCTCCGATACAAATACAACGCTGCGCGACGCAGTGCGTCGTAAGCGCCATCGACAATAAGGTCCCTTTTCCTAGATAATGCCACATATTATGACGAAGCGTGTTGTGGATGTTTTTTGCTTGTTTACGTATATATATTGACGACGCCTGCGTCGTGGATCTTGGCTCTCTCTTGATATGATGTTAAATTGTGTTTTTAATAAATGGGGTTGTAAAGTCTAACTTTAACTTTTAACAGAACGTCACAGTTTCATTGTCGAATCGCTAAAGGTACCGTTCGGATTCAAACTACACCACCATTACTGCAGCAGTATTGCAAAGCTGGTGCAATCTGACTGGAAACGGTACCTTAAGTACAAATTATAAGTAAAAGCATAAGTGACTATTAAACTGTTAGTTAAAAGTACTTGATTTTTAGGTAGGTAAGTACTAACTAACTGCTTTGGCTCAGCGATCCAAAAAGAATCTTGGCTTCCGAAACGAGAGAACGCCACCTGTCCCGATCCAGCGCGGTTTCCTGTCATGAATTGAAACCAACAATCACAATAACAACCCCATATTGGTTTGAGGTAAGTACTATATTTTTTATTTATTTTTGGAACTGTAAGAACGAAGTTAGTCGCATCAAATCAAACCGAATATGGGCAATCAGTGGAAATAATTAGTGTAGTTTTTTACATTATTTTTTTATATTTATTTTATACTGTCAGTAATTCTGATTGTTGGTTTGTCGCTTATCTATCGCTTTAAGCAAAGCAGCGGTGGCAGCAGGGTTCCGTTTTTATCACTTGTCACTATGCCCGTCACTTTCACACTTAGATACGTGTTAGAAAGTGACAGGCATGGTAACAAATGATAAAGAGCCGACCATCTTAGCCCTACTGGTAATGATAGATTTAAGTTGTTATTACTGAATAATAAATTGTATAGTCATTGTCAGTCTTCTTGTTTCATTCGTCCATGGTATGTGGCTTGAAACGACTGAGTAAAAACAACCGAATGCATTTAATTAATCACGCCTTTTTCGAGCAAACAATTCGCTTCACGCCCATTTACTGAGGTTTCACTAATAAATCGGTTGGTCGCATCCACAAATTGAACAGGACTATTTGATTTAATTATGATACATTACTTTACCACCGAGCTGAAAGCTGACGGGGGAATAATGATGTGCCTCGCTCGATATTACTATGCGAAAACAATAATATGCGTAATTTTTTTGGTATGGTCTCGGACTGTCTAGAACACAAAATGACTAGTGTAATATTTTGCCTATATCCTCCCTTTTAGTCTACATCGCAAACGGTCTAGAACTCAAAATTACTACAATTATTTAGACCTTTATTTATCTACGTATCGTCGATTTACCTTTACGTTAGCGATGTCGACGGAGCCCCGCTACCGCGGGGCTCCTATTTCTGTGCGGTTTGCCCTTCGGCCATTAAAAGATAACTAACTAACCTAACCTAGTTAGGTCTAGAACACAAAATGACCACTTATAGGTATAAGTGGTCATTTTGGGTTCTAGACCGTTTGCGATGTAGACTAAAAGGGATATAGGCAAAATATTACACTAGTAATTTTGCGTTCTAGACGGTCCGAGACCAAAGCATTTTTTTGGGCAGGTCGTAAAAAGCAAGTAAAATAATACGAATAGTAAAATATGTCCTTAAGTTCAAAGTTCAAATGTTCTAAGTTTTTTATTTGCTAGAATCAGGGTCAGGTACAATGCCCCATCTTAACCATACAATTTGAAAAAATAATCTAGTTCAATGAAGTACTTAAGAGGGAAGAATACTTACGTGATCGTCCATACAAAAAGAGAAAACGTATTTCCACTTTTACATATTTCTCACTTTTTTGACACTAATGAAAATGAGATTTATAGGATTTCCTTTCTATTTAAATTTGCACAACATTATTTTTTTTAAAGCGATACCTAGATACCTAGAATATACTATGCAGAATCAATCAACATTAAAATCAAAGTGATTTGTCAAGATTTAGTTAGTGAAAAACGTTTTCTCCCGAAATGGAATTTCACAACCTCACTTTAACATACAATCTTTTATTAGAACATGAACCTTATTCCTGTAACATTTAAGTCGATATTAGATGTAAGTTTGAGACAGATCCGTACCCCTAGTGTAAATTTAGTCAATAGCGAAACGTGACGTACGCGTTTGCGTTAAGTCTCATTTTGTATGGGTTTTTGAACAGCGCGCCAAGCGGGACGTTTTGGAAAGTCAAAAATCTCATACAAAATGACACTTAACGCAAACGCGTACGTCACGTTTCGCTGTCGAAAATATTTACACTAGGGGTATTGATCTGTTGTTAGTAACTTGCGGGAGTGTGGAATTTCAGAGGCGCCTAAAATCACAACGTGCGTTGGTCATACAGTTATGGTTAGCGGCTTTTTTATATATACTAGTAGCTCTGTAAGCTGTAAATCTCGCGATAAGCTTAAAAGATGAAAAAATTAAACAATGTAACAGAAAGAAAAGGAATGAAAGAGACCTGTTAATGTTAAGGTCATAATACTGAGTAACTTTTACAATGGGACAAACCCTGAAATCACAAAAAACTATTTGGCTGTTTCATACATTTTGCTAGTCTGATGTTGAAATTTCCTATGGGCGAGTACATTTTTTCTGGATTCTCGTTTTTTTTTTAACTCAGTATACCCCTCAATATAAATGTGTCTCTCTATTTACCTTTCGTTCTGTTACAATGTGTATACTTATACTTCGTTGAATCATTGTCAAATAAAACTGACAATAGTCAACACCCTTATACTGCCCATTATTGATTATGGTGCTTAATAACTGCATTTGCTTCGTTTTTTTCCTCCGTAAATATGATCACGATTCTTCTTTTCGCGCACAACTTGGCTGGCTTCCCATTCGTCAACGACGCAATATTCGCTTGCTTTCCACTCTTTTATCTGTGCTTAACGATCCACATTCTCCTGACTCAAATCCTTCTTTCAATATTATGGCGTTACCCGCGACCGTCAACTTCGCTCTTCTGGCAATATGTCTCTGTCCATCCCTCTTCACCGGACCGAGTTCACGTCAAATTCGTTCACCGTGCAGGTGGCGCGTCTTTGGAATGGACTTCCTTTTAACATCAAAAATGCGCCAAATAAGTACGCTTTCAAAAAATCATTACGTGCTTTCTTTGCTAGCAGAATGAAAGATTCTTAATGATGATGATTTATTAGCTTTATATGTTTCGTCTTTTTATTTATATATATATATTTATATATAAAGTATATGTGTGTATTATATTTGTATGTATATGTTATTATATGTATTTTAATTGTAATTGTAGCACCGCTCACAATCTCTCTGCTTAGTCTCTCTTAGTAAGGTTGACTGCACGGAAAAAACAGTTATGTCAAATTTACAGATAATTTGTAAAATTTACAGAGATATGTGTTAAATTTACAGATTTCTCTGTAAATTTTACAAATTATCTGTAAATTTTACATAACTATTTTTTCCGTGTGGTAGAGAATGCCTCGTGGAATTAAGTCCGCCTTTTGTAGTATAAGATTGTTTTTCTTTTGTGCAATAAAGATTAAATAAATAAATAAATAGTCATAAATCAAGTCCCAACTACGATAGTATCGGTGTATTCATAAGAAAATTCTTAAGTTTTATTAATATGTATCTGGCGGATGAGTAATGTTAATTTTGTATAATGTGTCTAAGTTTAAGATTGACATCCTCTCCTCTGTTTCATTTATTTGATTTATGTGTGATGTTTGTTGATTTGACCTGTACCCCTAGTGTAAATTTATTCGATGGCGTAACATGACGTACGCGTTTGCGTTAAGTCTTATTTTGTATGGGATTTTGAGCCATACTAAATGAGACTTAACGCAATCGCGTACGTCACGTTTAGAAATCGAATAAATTTACACTAGGGGCTCTGACCTTATTTGATTTATTTTGTTTTGTTTTAATGTATTATGTTTTAACTGTGTTTGATTCTCAATGTATGTATTTGTCTCTACCGCATAAGCGTTTTGGCATCCTAAGCTGTTAGTTTATGCATGTAACTGAAATAAAGAAAATTAGACCCTACTTGCGCGTATTTAAGCCTATTTCCGCCAATTTTAACATTTTCCAAAAATCGAAACGACAGAAAAAATCTATCTAACCACGGATCCTGCTCACACATCCGGACATACGAAAACATTTTTGCCCAAGCTTTTTGACCGTATTGCCTACATGTAATTACCACATTAATAAAACGAGCAAGTGTGATAATTTATTAAATAGTACATTTATACAATAATGCGGCAATCTCATGAAATACTCGCTCCAAATGTCAGTACAAGTGTAGTACGACTATAATTTATATTTTCGAGATAAAATATTTTTAAAGTGCATCGCGGTCCTGAAGTGCAGCTGGTAAACATCCCAAGACTCGCGGGAGTCGTTGCAGTCATTAAGCGGACTCAAGAGGACTCTATTCGTGTTTTTAAAATATATATCTCAAAATAAGATTCAGAACCGGTTTATAAAATAACGGTTTATTTCGGTTACACTACGAACTTTCATAACAATGCGAACGTTTAAAGAACTTTTACACATTCACAGCCAACAACTCGCTAGGTCACTAGGTGTGTTCGTTTGATTTTGAAAATGGGGCGCTTGGCACTGAAAGTGTTCATTAAACTAGATAAACCGGTTTATTCGACAAGTGACGAGATAGATAAATAGATAGCCGACCGGCTGGCTTTGTGCCGCGTAAACAAAGACACCGTGCGTAGGAATAAATTAGTTTTTATTGTTCCAAACAGGTTAATCTTTATGAAATATGTTCTCTTAAAATCCGGTTTAACTAACGAAACCGAAATAAAAAGGTTTTACGTCAAGTACATGATAACGGTTTAGAAATTTAACCGGTTTCTGAGCCTTGTCTCAAAATAAATAGGATATACAAGATAAAATTGTTGTAAGGTATATCTGGAGTCGAACCATTCTAACCATAACATAATGATGAATATCAAATAGCTATGAAAAAGATGACGTTTATATAATGACACTCCTTCACCTTGTTGCAAAGTTAGACTACACTTCGTTTTTATAGCAATAGGGCGGTTACAGACTAGCGTTTCATACGACCGTTCACGTACGCGCGTGTAGGCGTACGATGAAGACATCGCACAGACCAAATATAGGGAAAAGAAACGCGCTTTAAGCTCGCAAAAACCAGATACAGGGAAATGTAACGCACGTGTTATGACTCCTCTACAAGATGGGCCATCATACTGGCCCACTAAGATGGGCCAGCGTGTAGCGAGGGTAGTGGTGCCGGATGGCTTATGGCGCGGTGGGATGGCAATGGGATAGTCACGGTGTCGGATTTTCGTCATGCCATTAAGGTAGTGGGCCAGCGATGGTGCGTACGGACCATCGCATGGCCATCTCGCTGGTCCAGCGCTGGGAGTGTAGAGGAGTCACAAGATGCTTTAGGTATCTTCTGTGATTTATCTATGGCTTTCGACTGCGTCTGTCATGAAACATTGATCAGGAAACTGCACTATTATGGAGTAAGAGGCTCGGCACTGAATTTAATAAAGTCTTACTTACACGATAGAATACAAAGGGTTGATATGAGTGGACAGCGATCACCGGGGTCATTGGTCTCTATGGGTGTACCGCAGGGATCAATATTGGGGCCGTTCCTGTTCCTTATCTACATTAATGACCTGCCTTACCTTGTAAAGACCCACCATGATATAGTATTGTTTGCAGACGATACCTCACTTATTTTCAAAGTCAAACGACAGTAACAAGCTTGCAGTGATGTAAACAATGCTATTTCTAAAGTAGTAAATTGGTTTAATGTTAATAATTTATTGTTAAATTAGAAAAAGACTAAGTGCATTAAGTTTGTTACAAGTCAGATAAGGAATGAGCTAACAAGTGACATTGTCAAGGATGAGGAATTGGAACTAGTAGATAGTACAGTTTTTCTTGGTATAACTTTAAATTCTAAACTACAATGGGGTCCCCATATTGCTAATCTCTCGAATAGACTGAGATCTGCAGCTTTTGCAGTGAGCAAGATCCGTCAGTTAACAGACGTGAAAACAGCTCGATTAGTTTACTTCAATCGTCCATATAAAAAGAGAAAACGGTTTTCCGCTTCTAAATATTTTCCATTCAAATATTTCTCCATGATTTTTAGTGTGTTATTGACACAATGAAAAACTAGGTTTATAGGTTTTCCTTTTTTGCAAATTTTGCAAAACAACAAAAAAACAAAAAAGCGAAACATACAAACCTAGAATATATTATGCTGAAGCGATCGACATCAAAATCAAACTGATTTGTTAAGACTTAGTTTTTTTTTTATAAATATATTCTATTTATTGACAATTACAATATACATAATGGATATATACAGATGATTACTATAACTAGCTTATATCTAAAATAAGCCCTTGAGGCATTGTACCAAGGATGCTGGCGGCATTTCCTCGTTGTATCGCAATACTGATACGTTGTGCGAGGAAGCCGCCAGCTCTTCGGTCACCAGTTACGTCAACCAGACGTTTCGCGATTTCTCCAAAAAACTTGTGCGCGCTGGGACCCCATGGACCTAGAGTTTCAACGCCAAAAGGTACAAAATGGTACTCTCTACCGAGGCTCTTATATTTATTACGTTTCCAAATTTCGGCGCTTTCCGCCGCTGCGCCCGCTTTTACATTAGTCCGTTGGAGGTGGGACGGTGCCAGTGTGTCTACGCAGGTAGCATCCCACACTAACATCCGTCCCAAGCTCCAAGGAACCAAGGACACCCCATCAGGCCTCTTGCCATCATCCCTGATAATGCCAGTTGGCTCAAGAAGAGCAGGCACATTACAAGACTTAGTTAGTATTATTTATTTAATCGTATGGCGATATTGTCAAATAGGCAAAGATACATAAAAGATTATAAGGCAACATCTAGGTTATGCAGCCATTGCACAGTTTCGGGCGTCACGTTGATGAGATCATCTGGTCTCCCCGGGTAGGCGCGGAGAGGACATCTCCGAATGATGTGCTCCATGGTTTGGCCTTCGATGCCACAATCACAAAGCGCGGAGTCGGTCCATCCCCATTTGTGACGGAAAAAGTTACATCGTCCGTGTCCAGTTTTTAGGCGATTCTGTCGGCACCATTGCTTCCTAGGGAGGTCCATTCCCTTATACTTGGCCGTTGGGTCAATATTCACGGCCGAAGTTTCAGCTTGGTTCATCCAATCTTGTTTCCATAGCTGATTTAGTTAGAGGAAACCGTTTTCTCCCGAAATGAATTTTCATAAAAAAAATACTGTTATTTCGTTAGGTTCGAAAATCTATTCTTCCTAAAACTTCTGAAGAAGAACCACGTTTTCATAATTATTTAAAGCATCATAAGTATCCTATGGAAGGGACTCTCAAGGTGGGCTTTCACTATCTCTATTGCACACACATAATTTATTAAGCATTTATAATGCTTTCAAACTCGCACAGGGACATTGACAACCGGCATCATGGGTGAGACAGCAATATAATTACGCGCGTACAATAGAGACAGCAACAGGAGGGTTATTGTACAAAAATCAGAAAGCATCTCTGCTTTATAAGGTATGCGTATCGTATATATTATTTATTACGTTCACGTTGCTTACGTCATACTGATTATATCACGATTAATAATGTTAATCTGGCAAGGCTTTGCGGACAAACTAGTTGAGCATGCAAGGCTTAAGAACTTTGAAACGGAGACATGGCGTGACAAATCTGTTAACTCTGAGCGGTTTAAGGGATATATTACTGGATATAATTTATACTGGGGCTCAAGTGCGCTTGTTTACCTAATTTGCATGCATAATACCTATATCCTTTGTTCCTGAGTCTTGGGTGTTTTCTATGTATTTTTATATTATATATGTCGTATCTGAGTGCCCACAACACAAGCCTTCTTAAGCTTACATAGTCAATCAGTGTAGTCTCTTCTTCTTTCTCGCGTTGTCCCGGCATTTTGCCTCGGCTCGTAGGAGCCTGGGGTCCACTTAGCAACTAATCGCAAGATTTGGCGTAGGCACTAGTTTTTACGAAACTGACTGCCACCTGACCTTCCAACCCAGAGGGTAAACTAGGCCTTGTTGGGATTAGTCCGGTTTCCTCACGATGTTTTCCTTCACCGAGTGTAAGAATATCCTATAATATTTATTTATTTATAATATGTATTGGGGTTCGAAAGCTTTAAGCGTGGTGAACAATGGCATTTTTAAACCGATTCTAGTGTATTTTATTGTTGTATTCTAGTGTAATTTGCTGAGAAGATTCAATAATTGTACTTATATATTTTTTCCATTCAATTTTAGGAAAATTATCAAAATGACGAGCCTGTAGTTATAAAGGGTTGGCACTTACTGACTTACACTTTATATTTTTCTGCCCTCCGGGTGGAACGCGTCAACTTTGCTCCCGCTGCGCTAAACGAAGTTGCCGCTTTCCGACTCCGTCGAGTAAAAAAATTGTATGCGCACCACGGGAGGAATCGTAGGACATTCCATCCCGCGTGTTTGTGACAATTTTACACGCGGCACGCAATGTCCTACTGTTCCTCCCTCGGGACAAAAATAACTATGGTAAAATAGAAAAGCAATATTATTTTGATACTATCAACATCTCTTCAACCATTTCCGCCGATTTACTGAACCATTTACGTATGATACGTACTGTCCACTCACCACACTTCACTGCACTTTCTATCTTTTTGTAATCAAAGACTTGACAACCTAATACACATTTTTTTTGACATGGAAAACAGAGTCGACTAGTCCGGTCCTATTTCTCTTGGCCCCGAGTCGGCAACCAAATTTACATTATAAGGGTCTGTAGAAAAATCTTAATAGCGTGAAGTAGCCGATAGGACAGCGACATCTATTGTGAAATTAGGCAACTATAAAAACTAAACATTACTATATTTAACACCTACAGTTACTGGATTCCAAAGCTAGATTGTATTTCCGTTTTCAGTCAGTAACAGCAACGCAATTTCGCCTCTACCTGAACTATTGCATTTCATCGAGAAATTTAATATCCTCTCGTACCTGGCTATGTATTCATAAAGGCTTAACGAACGAGGGCAAGTTTCGTATTTTAAGGCGATATTAATTTATTTTTTTAAGTATTTGCGTATTATATATATCTTTGTCTGAGTAAATACACAAGCCTTCTTGTCTTACCGTAAATATCTGTGTTCATCACACAAATAAATGCCCTTACCGGAATTCGAACCCAGGATCATCGGCCTCATGCAAAATCAAAAACAAATCATCTCATCTCATGGGCAAATTGGCCTGAAATAAAGAAATAAAATAAAATAGGCAGGGTCGCTACCCACTAGGTCAGACTGGTCGTCACGTTGACTTTCAACCACAGCCGTTAGTATGATCAAAAATTTTGTGTTTCACTCGGTAGCAAATTTTGTTTAACTGTTGTGCCTTAAAACCATCGCAGCGCTCAAGATTCCCCTTTTCAAAACTTTCCAATGTTGGAATATTTTTCTTGCTCGGATATCAATATTAGAACAAGGAGTTCATCGACAACTTTGCCCGTTATAAAACAAATGAATATTAAAACATTTAATTATACATACACATAGCTGTGTCTCTTTTTTTTATAATAATGTATGCAAATAAACGCAAATAATAGCAAGTACATTACGATACAAAGTGCGAAATTCGCAACTCATGTCGATTTAAAACACTCCTTTTGGTCGTGTTTTAGTTTATCGCAACACGTTGCGAACTACCTATTCGCACATGTATCGTACTCGTACAACGTTTTACAGTATATAAAATATGGCCCTTTAAATTTTCAATATTATTACGTAATGTGCTAATTATCACACTAGTGCGGTAAAGTAGCACCATATGTAATGTAATAATTACGTGTATACCATTACACATTTTAAAGGCTTGTAATATGAACAATAAATTATATCAGAAATCAATTTGTTATATTATATAAAAGTAAAGAAATATCTTTTGATGTTTTTACATAGGTATATTTTTAATTCAGAGATACCGAACCAAATTGTACCTTTTGCAGATAAAAGTATACAGACAAGTTAACTATAAAGACTGGTAGTAAAGTTAGTAAGTAATACATACTTTATTTTACAAAATAAGGATAGGTAAGTTACTGCCTGATGTCTGAGAGCTTACCGCGAAATCCATTGAAAAAGAAAGTACATATTTATTAAGCTTTTGTATTACCAAGTTTTTTTTTTTGATCCAATGGATTAAAAGTTAGAGGGGGACATATTTTTCTTTCGGAGCGATTATTTCCGAAATTATTCATTTAATTATACTATTCTGTTGCTATTGCATGATTTATATATCCATGCCAAATAGCAGCTTTCTAACACTAACTATCACGGAGCAAAACAGCAGACGGATGAGCAGAGATGGATGGACACGGCGAAACTATAAGCGTTCCTAATGGACTACGGAACCCTAAAAAGTGTTTGACCCAGTTACTTCAACCAAATGCGTAAAGCTCGAGGATACAATGGCAAATTGATAGCTAAATCATGAATTATCAGACCAAATATCGCTTTCGCAGCATTTTCAGAAGTATTAGAAGACTGGCATCTCGTGTAATTCTTAGAAAGAGAAGAAGTTTAAAACTCAATATAAAGAGAAAAGTTAATACAAAAAGAAAAATAAACATAGGACCTCAAATTTTGAAGCCATTACACCGATTTTGTCACTGATAATGGCAAACACTTGAAACACAACGTTGTTACTTGTCATAGTAGGTATATTTGGTGCAAAAATTAGTGGCGAGTCAGGTGGTAAATCATCGGTATTATGCTATCTCACGGCACTAGCACGACCTCACACTATCACTATCACTATCACTATCTGACAATTATATGACATACAAACGATATAAATGAGAACTTATCTAAACCAGAACTTATCGTTATCGTATCTCATTCTTCGAATCGGGCCGTAAGTAGTAGTTTTAATAATGAGCAGGACTCGCAACTGTAGAACAGATAATATTTCGCATAAAAGGTACGGTACCTGACTTACTGCCCAATTTTAGAGTTCGACTTATATGAGTATATTCTTATAGCTATCATTTGATATTTACCAGTCGCTTTTCGGTGAAGGAAAATGTGAGGAAATCGAACTAATTCCAACAAGGCCTAGTTTAGCCTATGGGTTGGAATGTCATATGGCAGTCGCTTTCGTAAAAACTGGCGCCTACGCCAAATCTTGATATTAGTTGCTAAGCGGACCCCAAGCTCCCATGAGCCGTGGCAAAATGCCGGGAGGACGCGATGGAGAAGATCCTCATAGCTATATAAATAATAAATAAATATTATAGGACATTATTACACAAATTGACTAAGTCCCACAGTAAGCTCAATAAGGCTTGTGTTGAGGGTACTTAGACAACGATATATATAATATATAAATATTTATAAATACTTAAATAGATAGAAAACACCCATAACTCAGGAACAAATATCCATGCTCATCACACGAATAAATGCCCTTACCAGGATTTGAACCCGGGACCATCAGCTTCGTAGGCAGGGTCACTACCCACTAGGCCAAACCGGTCGTTATATAGCTCAAATACATTGAACTGCTCTTTGATATCTACGAATATTATTATTAAATTATCGGGGCTAAAATATTTTTTGATAGTCTATTATTTATTACGTCTCTGGCACATAGTAGAGCGAACCGCACTTTTTCGTTTCGAAACAAATTGGATTCCGGTGACATCACAAAGTGGACACAAATGTAATCAGAAAGCGGAACGGTATTTGTTTTTGTGTAAATAAAACGAATTATTTATATACTAGCTTCTGTCTCCGACTTCTGCGGTGTAGCATGGTTGCATTTTTATAGCCTGTCACTATATCTGTTAATTTCGCACTTAGGGTCAAGGCGGGAACAGTGGCTACGCGACTTTAACGGCCCGATTCGAAGAATGATTAGGACACGTTTAAGATCTTGGAAAGATCGATAACTAAACGACATATCAAAATTGACGTTCATTTCGATTCCGGTGTGATCCCAATAAGATCTATTTACGATATTTCTAACGTCAAAGTGACATTGGTTGCCCGAATCCAGCTGCTTCTGACAATTATACGACATACAAACGATATAAATGAGAACTTATCTAAACCAGAACTTATCGTTATCGTATCTCATTCTTCGAATCGGGCCGTAAGTAGTAGTTTTAATAATGAACATTTAGGAAATGACGTAGGGAGTGTCATGTGCAACGAATCATATGAAAATAATGCCGAAAACGCGGATAGTGTCTCGCCCCCCTGCCGCCGCCGTCGCCCATGATGAGCAACTGGTCGTGGAAAGCTGCAGCCCGCAACCTGAGTCCCTGTGCCAACGCGTCCTTCAGTTGAAGCTCCTCATTTTAGAGTGACACATGTCGAACTTCGAATTGAAATACACGACCCGTTTTAATATATTATTATTAAATACTGTTTCGATAGTGATTATTACACGATAGCTCGCACTTAATATGCTATCTCGGGCTTCTGGGTCGTACAGCTGGACGACGAGAGCGCCGACCTATGTACGTTTGCATACCTATACACTTGGCGAATTGAACCAAAATTGAGCATCCTGTATATTTGAGTACCCATTGACGTTTTATAATAACCATTATAATTTAGTAGCCGTGAACATTTTACCCATACTCAGTACCCATTTAATGCATACCTACTCGATCGAGTTTATGGCTAAGAAAATATTTAAAGTATAGATTACCATCCATAGATACTATATACGTATTGATCGAAAGAGTTTGTCTAAACTAATCCTAGAAATATCAATTAGGCAAAGTTTGGTAGCGCCATTATAAAAAAAAAAACAAGTTTTAATAAATAATAAGTATTTGGGGACAATCTTGGGTTATTCTACTTTTTACTGCAGGTTTTTTGTCCCCCGAAGCAAGTGTAAAAATTTTATATTTGTAGAGCATGTATTGTTTTTATTGTATATCAATATAAATCACATTTTAATGCCACACTAACGATACCTTTTTTTTTTTTTTTTATAAGTTACAATGTTGTCATTACAATTAGTAAAAGGGCAGGGACGGTAACTCCAGACTATCGCGCAGTTGAGGAGGCCAACCACCTGAATGGTTAAGATGGAAATATTGTTTTTAGTACTCCTTGTAATAGAATTAAGTTTTTATTGAAATACATTTAGTCGTTTTGTAGTTTGCAAACACACCTTTCCAAATTTGCAAGAAGACGCAACTGAACTAGGTAACGGTACAGTGTTTTATCAGAATTCAATACGTAGACCGTTCAAGTGGGCGGACCAGGGCTATAACCTCGAAAACTGGCGTTTGAAAATTGTTAGCATCTTTCTCTTTTACTCCAATTAAAGCGTAATTATTAGGCGTATTAAATATTCCCGCAATTTGCGAACTTGGGTGTTCGCGGTATGCTCTATGTAGTAGGTAAAACGGGTATGGGACGCCTTATAGCTGACTTAGGACGGCGTGATTGCGCATAATTTGATCAAGAAAGCTATTGCTGTAAAATATACAACATAAATATGTTAACATTCAACAACTACTTTAAACAGCTGCTTCCTCAACTTGCAACTTTGCGCTGTTTGGCGAATATTACCCATTTAAATATGTATGTCCAGAGCTAAATATTTAGGCCAATATAAAGGATGCCTTTCATATATTATAGTTTGATATATTTTCGCGATTTCGAAGTTGGTCCCATAAAAAAGTAGCTCATTGTAACGACTTGAATCGAGCCCGGCATTTAAAGCCCTATGATATACGATTATATCACTATTGTATACAACTTTTTCTACGAGTCATCAAAAATAATATATTTTTTACTATAAAACCTAAATAAGTAATGAAAATTAGTAAGTATCTAATTAGACAACAATGTAGTACAAAAGATATAAGCGCGCGAGCCCCCGCCCGCCGGCTCGTGATTGGTAATTTTTTTTTTTATATAGTTGACTACAGTACAGCGTATCGAAAGAAATTTTATAGTTGAGTTGGGAGCCCATACATGAAATGTACGCTATTATAGTTTGGTATACGAAATCTTAATTCAACTATTACAATCGACGAATAGAAAAAATAATATATAGCTTTCGAATATTTTTAGAACAGAGCAGGTACGTTTTGTTATTGACTGCATAGTGTATATGAAAGAGTTTTACTCAGACAGCGCAGGCTAATGCGTCTTGAGAGCAAAAGAAGACTCGTTTGAGTAATCAGTCTAGAGCACAGACAGCCTGTACTATTCCATCTTGCTTAGCGAGCTACAATTGCTACAAAGAACCAATCTTTTTTTGGAATGGGATTGGCAACTGTCAACAGTTTTTTTTTTTTAATTACACAAACATTGATTTCTCCTGTTTCTAATTGTTGTTATATGAGATTTGGCTTAAAGCTTCCAGATTATAAGGGAATAAGGCAAGTGTTTGACACTATATGCAGGAATGACAAGTAAAACCGGTGGCGCCATGTTTAAAATACTTTGGGCTGTCAACCCCATTCGACGAGTAATATATATGTGATATTACAAACCGAAAAAAGCAGTATACTTCATTTTCGTATCACAAAAAAAACTTTTTTCCATAGTCTTCAGTTGACCATGAAAGCTTGAAGTTCAAAACGCCGCGACGTATTGTAAACTCATTATTTGCGATATGATCCGTTTACATAGTCTTATTTCGTATGAGCGAAATGAGTGATATATAATCAAATTTAAACTGTCGTGAGACATACTAACATAAAACTAATTTTACGGTTTACACCTGACGTGTTTTTAGTCACTCGCGCGACAGACTTCGGAGAGCCTAGGTCTCCTTTCTCAAGCACTGATAGTGCTAGCAGCGTTCACGACGGCCGTGCTTCGCGTACTGCTCCGCGCCGCGTCGCTCGCTGCGCGCGCGCTGAGAGGACCGGTTAGAGGTCTTTCACTCTGTCGCGGTAAGCGGGCATGGTGCAGGCTGCGAGTGACTAAAAACAGGTGAGTGTAAAGCGTAAAATTAGTTTAATTAGTGATATATCACTCAGCGAACGACAGATATGAATCAATCTTTTCAACTCAGTGAAGCGTTTTGCGTACTTTATATGCGAACGAAGTAGTAGTGCCGAGGCCAGGTTGCACCAGGTACACAGGTGTAAAAAATACGTCACGTGTCCGTCTTACGAATTTTCAATCTGTCGAATCCGTCGGTCACGTGATCTGTCGCGAGTTTAACATTTTTCCCCACCCCAAAAAGTGCACAGCGCCGCTAAAGAAGTTTCCCTTAAAAAAAACTTGATGTCTAGATATTCTGGTCTCCCGAGATCTCGTTTTCCCGCGTCTGTGTAACTAAAGCTCTCGGTTCGTTACCCACTTCATACGTTACTTAGTTTTTTTTTACGCTTTGAAACTCAAAGGCATTAGCAGTGCAAATGTTTGACTTCGTTTACGTCGTGACATTTGCGTTACTCATTCTTTTCTCATAGAGAAATAGTTGAAATATACTCAAATTTTTATTTAACACATATGTAATGTTTTAAGAGCCTTCTATTTATGTAACAAATAGGCAATGTCTGGCATTGTTGTTGGTACGAAGCCAATGATGGGCCTGAGTTCGCATCCCGGTAAGAGCATTTATTTGTTTAATGAGCGTATTTATGTATATATAAACACAAAGTAAATAGCGGCGGCGCGCGCCGGAGCTGAGAGTCCGCTCAGTACAAAGTGCCATTTTCGCCGCACTCACACAGACGTGACATTTACGCACACAGACGTTACATTTACAGGTAGGCGTTCTCGGGCACTCTCGGGCAGAGCTTAGTCGGGCTGTGCGCGCGTTGCTCACTTGACGTCCCCGCCGCTACGTAGGTACCTACTGTCATGTACGTCAAAATGCAGTCTCTAAGGAATGTAAACATGAGAATATGTATGTATGCCTGTAAACTTATATTACCTACTTCTTTTTAAAATTCGAAATTAATACAGAAGCAACCCTAGTGAGTCGGGCAAGTTTAGGTATGTATTTTCAAGAACGGCGAGAACGGACCATCTGTTTATTTTTTATTTTGTGATATAAATATGTATATATTAAACATATCGTTGTGGGCTTGCACAGTTTCACTTTGATTATTACTTTGTTTAACTAATTATATTTGTATATTATTTTGCACCCAACGGATAACTGTTATTGGCCTAATACTATGTAAAAATACCTATGTAAATTGTATATCTACGGCAGTTGTTGTCCTGAATACCAATAAAATAAAAATAAAAAAAAGTAACAACGCAAGCCTTATTGAGCTTACTTAGAATCAGAACTGACCATTAACCATTACAAATTGAACCGTAAACAGTAACCGTCCGTTACTGTTTGTTCAATTTGTAATGGTTACTGGTCAGTTCTAATTAACGTCCGGCCAACACTGACCGTCGGGCTTAGTAAATTTGTGTAGAAATGTCCTAAATATGTAATTGTAAGGACTTGCTTATTGTTTTACGACATAATGGAAGTGTCTTTATTCGTATAGCGCTATCTCACTCTTATCTTACAGTTTTTACATATGTCTATCCTTATTACTCTAGTTGTGTTATTACATATCGAATAAGACTACTATGGTTCGACTTTGCCCTTACATGCCCTTTGAAATTTATTGTAAATTGAAAAAAATATTTACTTTGTTTTGATTTTAAATTTCACACCTCTCTTACCCTTACATAATAACAAAATAATTTATTTTATTTAAATTTCCAACACCACTTAAACTTTATATCCAACAAATAAACTTATTTAGCTACCTAATCATTTTGCTGGCTGCTCCAGCAATTCAAACCTAAGCACTTTTCATTTTACCCAGGCTAAATGGGTACCTTAATCCCTTAAGTGCCTGGACAAATATTTGTTTCAATTTATCACCATTTTACAGGCGTTATAACAACATTTATTCAGTTTAAATTCATTGGATTAAAATGCTGAATATATAAATTATACGGTGTCTAAATTCAATACGGGAGAATATTCAATCGGTAAGCATAGGACCTAAGAAGTACTTATATTGAAATACATTTTGCTTAGAAATACAATTAAATATTAACCACACAAAATAATTAGGCCCGCAATGTAAAGCAACACACAATTTACGAGATACGAACTTTTTAAAGTCACCTACTGTTAACGCTTGTTGGCAGTTACTATAAAAAGCTCGTATCTTTAGTGAAGTGAAGTTCAATAGAAATTGCAAAGAATGTAAACATAGTAGATTGTTAAGAGGCAACTGGAGTGGTCATTTCTCCATACAGACGTACTCGACTGTTTCCTCCGTGGAAACTAGAGCAATCATTCTTACAGCACAGATTATTATTATTATTAATATCTAATTTACTAGGTCGCAAAGAGAAGCATGGTATTCAGAAGTTCAGAACTGACATCAATTAGGCTAAAAGTCAAAACAGTCCGACCGATAATCTCGTTACCATTTAGATGTAGATTATGTATTTTCAAGAACGGCGAGAACGGACCTTCTGTTTATTTTTTTATTTTGTGGTACAGCTGAGAGATTTTAACTTATTCAAATAAAAATTCTGCCAAGTAAGAAAGTTTTAGTTGCAAGGCCTGCATTCCGGTAGACGCCAAAGTTATTTTACCGAGTTCTAAGACTTACCTGCCGTATTGAATTGAAGTTTGTTTAGCGAAGTCTCGACGTTTAACGGCTAGACTAGGAGCTGACCACTTCGACAGCACATCATTTGTGACAATCCATATCAAAAGGGACCTTATTACGGTCGGCGCTTATACCCAAGGCCAAAAGTATGGAAAGTGGAAACAAAATTGTTTTCTTAAATATCTCATGTTTCTGTTTTTGTTTTATAATTGTAACCTAAAATTTAGGTACATTAAGCAACCACAAAAGGTTAAAAATACTCGCTAAATATCAACCATACACCCTAAAATATTGTCAAAAAAAAAACATAATTATACCCTTTTAATTGTTTTGAAAAATGTTGAACTGGCAAATATTATAGCCACAACTTGAGTAATTTACTTTTAAAATGTTCTACTATTATATTTACCATTTTGTTTCTAAGTAGTATATATTACATCGCTTAATCACACTTTTCTATTAAAATATAAGCTTGTTTCCATACTTTTTGCCTTGGGTGTACGTCGTGTAGTACCGCACTAGTATTGGCGCAAGCGTAAGCGTCGACCGCCATAAGGTCCTTTTTGATATGGATTGTCACATTTTATTTTTATTAACTGGAAAAAGGTAAGCATTTGACCAGGGTGCGTAGTCAACGTGCCAATCGTTAACGGTCCGTCGCGAACGAAACGCATATGTCTCTGTCACACTAATATGGAAAAGTGATAGAGAGATATGACTATATTACGCTACGGAGCGTTAACGATTGGCATATTGGCTAAGTACCATGATGGTAACTGCGGATGCAGTCTACTAGGATGGAGCATGCTTACCTAAGTCTATTCACTGTCAATTTAAAAGATCTATCAATGTTAAGATACTGTTGAGATTTAGACTACACTAGCATTACTGCTGATGTATTGCGGTGCGACATTGCTGCTAACTGTTTTGCTGCCGCAGATGTCTAAATTCCTTGAAACAACATCAGTGATATTTCCGCCAACAGTAATGCTGCGAGAGAAGCTGGCTGTACGAATAATAACGGGTGTTAGTCCGAGGCACTCGTGTAGAGATTTGTAAATAATAAATCATAAACTAATCATTCTTGCTACTTGTGGATTAATGCTACTTTAAATAAATATTATAGGACAATTCTTTCACGAATTGACTACTTAACTAACCTCAAGAAGGATTTTAGATGTCATTTCCAGTATTTTTATTTTCTTGCATAAAAATGTCCCAACGGTATTTGTTCCAATAATTATTCTTTTTTTCTACTCAATTTATTTCATAGGTGTAAGATTTAGCAATAGAAAACTTTGTTTTTAGTTTTCTTTCCTCATCATTTATTTCCGAATATAATACTTTTGCAAAAGAAATTCCTAATATACGAATATTTTTTTCCTGATTTTCCGATTTGTTATGACTATTAAATTATCCGCATACAAAGGAAAAGTTATAGTGGAACAAATCACGTTCGGATTTTTTTATACAATAAAATAATAATACCAGTAACCAATCACAACGAATATATCTCAAGGTTTGTGTTGTGGGTATTCAGACAACGACATATATCATACATAGAATACACCCATGTCTCAAGAATAAATATCCGTCCTCATTTTTAAGTTCTAAAATGTCATGTTACTTTCAATCAGAAATAAATATAATGGAATCGGATCTAATTTCTTTAATCTATATTTTTTTAGGTTTTCTTTTTTATAATGTGCGAGTTCATAAAGTTTTATTTGTTTTATTTAATCGGACGAAACTGATTCCAGCTCCCACTCTAACTAAGGCATCTTTGCCAGTAGCGTTCAAAAACTTCCAATCTTATTCGAATATTCTCGAACACACAATTTACAAAGTGGGGCCACAACTTTATCCAATACAACCAGATTCAATTTGAAAATATGGCTTCTCCAACTATATCATCATGGAATCTGGAAATGCTTGATTTTTGTGTGAATGAAAGTTTAAATTGACTCCTGCGAGGCGAGAGGAGCGTGACTGTAATATGAAATAGTGTGTGGATTGTGGCACAGATTACCCACATTATACATTAAGGTACCTTCTCCCGCAAACTAAGTTACTCTGAACCATTTTTTATATTAAATATGACACTTTTTGAGCAGAAAAAAATATATAACAACCTATAAGATATGAAAAATGAAGTGTTTTTTCTGTAAATCTATTTTAATTTAAATACGTGAAGATAAAAAATCTTGAAGTCACCCCTATTTCTTTCAATTGTATCCATATTACTACTGCAACTTTTATCGAAAATGTATGAAACTTTACAATCTTTCTCACAAAACACTATATCAGGAAATCACGATTTGGTTTTCTTGCTTTTTGCAAATTCATAAAACTATGCCTTAATACCTAAAAAAATAAATTTAAATCCCGCCTAGGTTCCTACCATTACCCCGCTCTCGTCCGTATAGTCAGTGCGGGGCAAGTCTTGTTGCTAGACGGAAGTGTGCTGCGTTGCGCGCGCGAGCAAGCGAAATTCTATTTCAAACGCATTGTTCTGCGCGCTGGATCTATTGCAGCGGGTGGTGCGGTGAGGGTTATCAGATCCGGCCACACGCGCGAGGTCGTTGGCGACGGGTGCAGCCTTAAGAGAACCGACTGTTTCTCCATACGTAGTAGGGTGGTCCTTATTTCATAGAAGTTATTTTTCTACGGGGCACCCGCTTAATGTAAAATCTATCACACACACACCCACACTATATCCTCTTGTTGTTTTAACGCACGGTATTTTAGACAACATTATGAGGCAATATTAAGTGAAATCACTTACTTGAAGAAAAAACTCGTACAGGTAGAATAATAATAATATATTTGACAACAAAATAAAATAACGGTCAGCTTACCAACGAATTTGAAGAGACTCTGGCCTTGCATTTATGTAAAGTGTAAATATTATACGTTAAGAGGGAAGAATAGCTTTTCGAATGTAACGAAATAACAGTATTTTTTCTATGAAATTCCATTTCGAGAGAAAACATTTTCCACTAACTAAATCTTATCACTGTCTCTATCATATCACTTTGATTTTAATTTTATAGGTTTCCATGCTTTGTTTTTTGTTTTGTTTTACTAATTTTGAAAAGAAACAGAAAACCTATAAACCTAGTTTGTCATTGTGTTAATAAAATAATAATAATATTTAGAAACGGAAAAACGTTTTCTCTTTTTGTATGGACGTGGTATACTACCCTCTTAATGCTTATCCTGAAATATAATAAAAATCTATAAGAGTTGCATATCTAGTATAGTATTGTTTAATCTTTGCGCAGGGGCTACCACACGGAATAATAAACGTGGCGAAAACCAACAAAACGAGCTATGGATATGAACACGTAGTTTCAGAGCGTGGTGAAACAAAATTATTTATCTTAGTTGTTACCATTCAGGACAGATGAGAAAAAAAACTGAATTGTTACCAATGGTAACGAGTGGGAATAAACTCATCAAAACTCATGACCTTCATATTCACTTCTCGTGTATGACTAGATATAACAAATCAACCTCTGAACATACCTCCAGTAAACAGGCACAGGCAGGTAAGATCCAAATAGGGTTGTGCAAATATTCATTGTGTGTATTTGCCTTTGATTAAAGGGCGCAACGCGGTTCGTACGAAAACAGTCGGTGTTTGGTGTTTTCGCTTTTATTGGTGCGTTGGGGTTATTTCAGTTGGTAAGGTACCTGCACCAAAAATAGTTCAAAATTTGTTTATTGTAACAAAATTCGACCCTCCTTTTAATGATGTTTCGACCAACGCGACGCTTTACGAAAATAAAACGGCTTGTTTTATATAAACAGAGTAATGTGATGTAAATACTGATATCAAAAATATTCATACGCTATGTATGTTCAAAAGATAGTCAAAGAAAAAACACTTGGCACCATGGCACCTTGGTCACTCTCAAGCACCTGCTTTTCTCCAAGGATCATCCGACATCCGATATCGGATCGGACAGAACGGAGTACTTAGTATACATTTACAATTATTTACCCCAATTACGAGGTAATCCTAATGCACTTTTCTATAATTGTATCCAGGTTATTAAATTAGTGACGTCTTCTGCCAGATGGCGGCGGCTTAGTGAGATAAATATTAGGTATATTAACTATACTAATTACTCATAGTTATCGAACGAGCTAGCGAAGCTAAGCGAAGTTCTTACATTCAACTTGGGACACACGACTGGCTAGGGGCACGTCCCGGCATTTTGATGTTTTAAGTTGAACTTTCGGAGGATAGTTTGATGGACAATAACTTAAGTAAATTTGTTCTAATTTAAATCAAATTGAGCATACGTGTAGTTGATGGCATTATATTTTAGTCATTAAATTATGAGCAGGCTCGATCAAGGGGTTATGGATCTAGAAGAGCCTAGAAGGCCAAAAAGCTATTTGTGACGGGTCTTGCTATTCTGGTCATTTATTTGCAAGAGAGTATGGTCGAGTTTGGTATCAAATGAAAGTGCTCGGTTTACACATTTATATTATTGTTTTTGAATTTGCGATTTTAAAATAATTATCATGATAAAACAAAATAAACATAATATAGGTATTTGACATTTGACAAGATATTACGGCTTACCACAGATACAGTTTATTTTAATATCCATGATGACTTAAATGTATCAGTTGAGGGCTCCGTAAACCTGCAATAAATCGCACGCGGTGTTCGATCCTTTGCCGACTAAGTAAGGTGCATTCGCCAAAAAGATAGATCATCTTTTTGGCGAACCGCAAGTTCTCAACTTCTCCGTTCGGGGCGAACTACTAGTTAAGTAAGCGTAGACGAGTGGCTATGTGAGCTGTAGATTTGTTTAGAAAGTTAGTTTAAAAAATGTAGAAGCAAAAAATACTTCGTTGTGTCATTATCACAGCGTACTCATAAGCTCATAACGATCTTAAGTGCCATAAAGGCTAATGTCACTCAAGTCCAATTTTCTGTAGTTACGTCTAACTAAAATGATAATTTTATCGACAAACGCCAAACGAAACGAAAAATCTATCGAGGTGACAGAAACTACGATAAGTCACGTGACTAGTATATATTATTTAAGGTTCAATTGGCGGTTATCATGGCTAGGCCCCCAGCCATCCATAGATATGCTACGGTACGCTTAGGGCCACTCACGCCACCACACTAACCCATTAACTCAGTGGCACTTTAAAGAGCAAGCGACTTTTCAAATCTCGTATTTTTGAAGCTGTTTTTGTCGCGCTGTGCGGGCGGGAGTGCGTGCGTGCGATAAGGACAACTGCAGCTCAGACAAAAATTCACACGCAAAACTCAAAAATCGAGGTTTCGCTCTCGACTGTTTCCTCCTCCAAAACGCAACCAATCATTATGAAATATTGGAAACTGCAAAAGGAAGAAATAAGCTACGCCGCTATGTTTTAATTTTTTGGATATTTCTTGATTTTCGAGGCGTTGTAAGTTTCTTCAAAATAAAATAATCCAAAAAAGCAAAACATAGTGGCACAGATATTGATGATATTGATTTAATTTGAAAAAATCATTGCTCTAGGTTAAAATCCAAGGAGGAAACAGTCGAGAGCGTTTGTATGGAATAATCGCAACTAGGAATTCCTCTTAAGGGAAACCCAGAAACTTATAAATAGAACGGACCTCCCCGGGCGCCAAGAGTTCCTTAACCCCAGTTATCATCATCGACTCAAATCACGTCACCCACCTTGTAAGCTGGCTAAGGCCCTAATAGAACCCGGACTCAAACTTAAAGAAAAATGGACTTCGGATTAACAGTCAAAGATAGACCGATCTATTAGTAGCCTTATCTCACCCGGCGTGAAAGTGAAGGGGTTCAGCCTCTCGCGACATGAATGGTGCAAGCTTAACAGATTGCGGACAGGGTTCGGCCGTACCGCACATTTTCAACATCTTTGTGGATGGATCGACTCGCCCAGATGCGATTGCGGCGCTGATCTCAAACTGTCCAACACGTGGTACAGGAGTGCCTCCTCAGAGCCTATCCTGGAAACCACCATGACCTGTTCTCACTTACTCCTGACGGCACAATGGCTAAAAACCTTGAATATAAACTTGTGGCATACCTGATATATTTTTGATTTAATTATGATTTTTTATGCAATACGATTAAATTAAATAAAGTGTAAAATTGTACTGGTAACCATGGTAACTCCTCGTTTAACCCTGGGTTAGTGTGAGGGTGCAAGTGGCCCTCAGCGGCGGTTGGTGATATAATACAAAATGATGACCTCGTACACAATTATAATAACCGTGATACGTAACAAAGATAAGGCAAACTTTGACCTCCGAAGATAAACGTGTTTAGTAAGATTTTAGTATCGTCTAGTGCAGTGTAGTGCCAAGTGTTATTTATTTTCTCTATCCATTTTTAATTTTAAATAATTCTTTATAACTAAGTGTTACAATCTATGTACCTATATACTATGGCCGGTATGTTTTAAAAACTTGAGTTCTTCGCCAAAAAACGCTACCATACAATTGAATTTATGCTCTCATTTTAAAACGACAACTTGAACTGACATATAACTTATGTGAATATTTAAGTAACATAATAATTATATCTGTCTGGTATTAATTTTGTTACATACATGATTAAATATTTTACAACGTTGTGGCTAAAACTTTGTAGCTTTTGACAAACCACCTCTATTTAAAATTATCTTTGTTAGTACTAATGAATTTTACCTTTATTACTGGCAAAACTGGTAAATGAGTGTTATGACTACTGAGCATTAGGGCTATTACCTATCAGGACAAGTGATAGGATTTAGGAATAAAGATATTAGGGATTGCAAGGGAGACCCCCACGAAACCATTCATTTGCATTAATTACAAACGGGTCAAATCAGTAGCTCTTAAGAGGCTGTCAACACCCAATGTCCTTGAAATTGATGTTACTTAAAGAGTTTTTTAAGAAAGACTATTTGTTTCAGTCAAGTAAGAAAAATATATATTCATATTAATTATATTTCAAAGACCGTGGTTGTACTCGATACATGATTGAACGAAATCGGCTCGATAGAAAATAATTGCAAAGATTGGTCTTAAAATCACAATTAAACGGTTCTGTCTTTATTGTTTTGACTTATGGGTCTGCAATTAAAATCACAATTTCAAAACATTTATATCTAAACCGCTAATGAGTAAAATATTACACTAATAATCCACTTTTTTTATTTAAATAATTTTCTTATTATTCCCTTGCCCAGGCCCAGTAACATGCGACAGTGCTTTCTCATTTACTCCGATACAAATAGACAGTGTGCGCGCTTAAGGTATTGACAGCCTCTTAAGGTCCCTGAATATTTGAATGTTTTCAGAGTTTATGAGGATAGAAAGCGTGACCGAGACTAAAGGAGCTGTAGAGGTCAACTTTGCCAATGGAATGACTATAAAATTCGAAGATTGCTGGCTTCGAGACCACTGCAGGTACAATACAATACAATACAAATTATCTTTATTTTCCAACCTCAAAATAACATTTACAGACAGCCCGATTCGATGAATGATCAAGACACGTTTAAGATCTTAGAAAGATCTTTAAAAGATCGATAACTAAACAACATGTCAAAATTGAAGTTTATTTCAATTCTGCTGTGATAACAATAAGATCTATCTACGATATTTCTAACGTCAAAGTGGCATTGGTTGCCCGAATCGAGCTGCTTATGTCTATTATACGACATACAAACGATATCTAAATGAGAACTTATCGTTATCGTATCTCATTCTTCGAATCGGACCGAGAGAGACATACATATATATGAAGACAGAGGTGACAACAGGCGGTCTTATTGCTAAAGAGCGATCTCTCCCAGACAACCTTTAGGTAGTGGAGAAATGAGAATATTAATTTACCTTTATTGATTTATTATCTTTCTGTACTTAACCTTTCTTAAACATATGCTTCTAGAAGTTATAAATTTTTATTTCATATTTGGTATTTAGTGTATATACATACCTATAGCACACACCGAAGCTGCGAGTGGATCTGCATACTTCCTGATGAAAATTAGACATGTTTTCATGATTTTTTCTATAGTGTAAACTTTCACGTTTTAAGTTTTTTTTTTTACTTTGCCGTTGCAAATAGTCTAGTTTTCATGTGATTGTTTTTCATGGCGTTTGTCATTGATGAAATCTTCTCCTAGCTCATGACCGTTACTTCGTTCGCGTGGAATTATAACAACTATCCTTTGTCCTTCCCCAGGGTTCAAACTATCCATATCCCAAATTTCATCAAAGTTAGTTCAGCGGTTTAAGCGTGAGGTGACAGAAAGACGGAGTTAAAACGACGCATTTTAAATTTTAGTCAGGTATCTTATTTGTTTATTTATTTAATCAGTTTACAATTGTACCTTAACAGCTAAAGCCACAGCGGCACATATTGGGAGACAGTAATATTTATACATTGAGTACAAAAGTATCTACATAATCAAATTATATAATACTTACTTACAGGCATCTCTCGCTCTATCACTCTCTTACACTCAGTCATCAGTCGTCCGATTGCACTCACACTCCGGGTGTGCCTCAAGCACAGAGTTGAGTTGAGCGTGCGCGCGCGCGACCGGCGCCTGTGCGTGCGCCCGCGTGCGCGCGCCGCGTTCCGCTAACAGCGGGTGACGATGACGCCGCGCGCGAGTGTACTGGTTAGGAACAAATAATCGCATGAAAGCCTCGACAAGGGCTACGCTATAATTGTGTTTCTAATAACACCGATTGAGAATTTTGCTAAAGAGAGCAACCTACGTAACTGGAGCGAGTCGTACCCTAGATGTATCTTGATGTATCTTAGAACTTACAAGACTCATGAAAGTATTATTTGGTGGACTGGTTAATCATGGCACCGACTTCATTTCTGTGGTTGTCTTTACACGATTGGTTAGCTTTTATTGCAGAGAAAATCGTATCAAAGATGCCTCTTTTTGAACAAACACTTTCATTATAGAGACAAATGGGACCGATTAAAGCCTCTAAATTTTCCATGTAGATTAATCTAGACACAAACTTTAATTCTGTAGTTGTGATTATTCGATTATTTCTTGTTTTCTTTCCTTTAAACCGTAAAACACGTATTTCCGCGTCCAATCTTATTGGATATTGGATAAGCTAGCGTAAACAATAGTTCTTGGTATATAGTTCTTAAAAGTTGTATACTTATTGCTACCGCGCTGTAATTAATAATTATAGGGTGGTTGACTGTTAAGTCAAATCAAGTGTTTTTTTTTCTCTCTTAGAACAGTCAAAACGATTCGCGACTACGACGTCAGATTCATCCTTTTTTTTATTAATCAGTTCTGTGCTAACCATGCACGATGTAATATATATTATATATTTTGTGTAATGTAATACAGTCCCTATTAGACTTACACCGTTGCTGTATGCACAATTTCTATTCACTGCGTGTGAAGTATCGGAATGAGCGCGGGCTTCGGGACCAAGCAAGCGCCGTTTAACAATGCGTCACCTTAAGGGATATGTATCGGCACCCAACTAAAGTCACGCATACGAGTAGAACAATATGATTGTCATGTGAAGACAGTGGGCTTATAAATTAGTGTTCTTTTTTCATATCGATAGTAAGGTAGAAGTACTAGTGCTCGACGTTGCACTAGTCACCGACATGGGCACTTTATTTCATGGAAATACAGGTTAAATTTGAACAACGGAGTTTTTTTCTCTATTCGAACTTAATCCTTGTCACTTTGACATAAAGTGCCCATGTCGAGTACTAGTGCAGCGCCGAGCACTAGTACTTCTACCTTAAGTAGTAAGTTAAAGAGTCAACTGAAAGATTTATTTCTTCAAACACATTCATTCATTTTCGCAATTCGTTCTCTACGTAGGTATATGAAACTGTTTGCATATTCTATTCACTTTATTTATCTTGCCCTGACCTATAAATGTTGTAGTTTAATAGATATTTTTGATATTTTAACCGTTTTACACTGAATTCTCCAGTTGATTACACTTACAGTTAAATTGTTATCCCAATCAGCCTATAAGCCTCATTCATGCAAATGAAACATGAGTTGAATTATTCATTTGTAAATTGGGCGAGTTCAGCCCATTAGGCACATATAGGCAATTTCAAGAGTTCACGCCCTATTCTGTACAATTTTCGTCGCTTGCAAATTAAGGATTCATACTCCAGTACAACTTTGATGAGATTGATAATTCTGATATAGTATAAGTTTTCTGAAATGATTTTACTTCTATAGTTTGTTTTATCCACGATGACGTACAGATTTGTCAAATACAACCTTTCCTTTTTCCTCGCGTTGTCCCGGCATTTTGCCACGGCTCATGGGACCGGAGATCCGCTTGACAACTAATCCCAAGATTTGGCGTAGGCACTAGTTTTTACGAAAGCGACTGCCATCTGACCTTCCAACCCAGAGGGTAAACTAGGCCTTGTTGGGATTAGTCCGGTTTCCTCACGATGTTTTCCTTCACCGAAAAGCGACTGGTAAATATCAAATGATATTTCGTACATAAGTTCCGAAAAACTCATTGGTACGAGCCGGGGTTTGAACCCGCGACCTCCGGATTGCAAGTCGCACGCTCTTACCGCTAGGCCACCAGCGCTCATCACCAGCGTCAAATACAACCTTTATTAACGTGATAGTCTGATAGTACGATTCAATGCATGCGTCGTTGTGAATGACATGATCTATAAAACCCTAATCAGAACCCCTAGTGTAAATTTATTCGATAGCGTGACGTGACGTACGTGTTTGCGTTTAGTCTCATTCAGTATGGGATTTAGAAACAGCGCGCCAAGCGGGACGTTTTGGAAACTCAAAATCCCATACAAAATGAGACCTAACGCAAACGCGTACTTCACGTTTCGCTATCGAGTAAATTTACACTAGGGGTACTGTTTAACAAAAGTCATTGTTTCTTTTATGCGAGCGATCAACTACCGTGATAGGCACTTGCCAAAGTAGAAATGTCGTTTAAAAAGCAGCCCCGTATTTTTCAAAAAGTTTTATATTTAAGAATTATTTATCATTTAGGCACATAATTATGTTTACTATTTTTCCTACTCCTCTACTATTATCTGTCATTTATGCATTCATTAACACGAATATAAGAACATACATAAAAGATTTCAAGAAAAGTCTATATTGTCTATTCCTCATAAAAGCTCTTGTGCTTTTATACGCTATAACGTTACTGCGATTAATGGCTACCAACCTAACAAAACCAAAACGAATACGGTTTTAAACTAAGTGCATTGATGCCAACTTACAAAATATTCATTTGGTTGCATAGTAAAAATAATTACTTCATAAGTCAGAAACACGCATGTGACACCCGTAATATAGCAACACCCATAGACTACGAAGACCGCTTAGCGTCGCTCCGTAGGCTACGGTGGCCAAAATTGAGAAAAAACTGTCCAAAAAATTAATTTAGCAAGTAGCAAGTACCAGGGCCTCATGAGTTACGAGGAGGTGTCGCCGACCGGCCGGCCGCGGCCCGGGGCGGGCCGGGCGCGTAACAAGGTATGCTCGCGCGTCTTGGCTATATACTTTTGCTGTAATTTGTTTACCTAAATTAAGATTTATTTTGTTGACTCGTAGGAAAAATATTGTATGCAACGTTGTATAAGTAGGTCAAAAAATTCTCGTGGCGTATTCCTTTACAATGTTCGCCTACGCCTTCGGCTCCGGCTCACATTGTAACTCACGCCACTCGCCTTTTTTGACCCTTCTTATACAACTGATGCATAAAATACTATATAGTACTATACAAATATTTGGAATATAGTTGTAATCTTGAAACTAAATCATTTATAATAATAATAATAATAAATTTCTTTATTTAGATAACTAGGATCCATTGGGGTGTACGTGTAGTGTGTGATCCACTATGTACCTAATAGTGACTTAAAAGTTAAAATCTATTGTTAATATTTAAAAATAAATTAATTAATTAAATTGAAATTCACATATTATAAATAAACTAACTTAAAATTCACAATAATATAACGAAATTAAATTAAAATTCAAAATTAAAATATTACTGCCCTATTCGGTTTTGATGAGTAAATGTTAAACGTACAATGTATGATATGACACAAAATTTTGACTCAATATATCACAATTTTTCTGGTAATGTTCTATTAAAAGAGTGTAAATTATCTGATAAAATGCGGATATGGCACAACATTTTTTTAAATACCGATAACGTCTATAAAAAATATACTATAATTGTATAGTATACTTTTTGCAGAAGGATAGAAGATACTGGTGAAAACCGTTTTTTTTTAAATAAAATATAAGTTTGCAAGAAGTTTTCCCGGTTTCCAACTTTTAATTTCGGCTATACCACTAAAACAAATTTGAAGCTTTAGATCAGGGGTCATCAAATCGCGGACATATATTGTTTTCCGTATTTAATAAATTCAAATAACGGACCGTGACTGGATAAGTTATTTTAAGAACTGGACCCCTGGAGAAACTAATTGGTGATGGTTACCCCTGCTTTAGATGCTCATTTCTCTTAGAATTTAACATTCGTTCTTCAAATGAAGATATTAAAGCAATTTGCAGCTTGCTGGAAAGTAATTATTCGAAAAAGTCTAATTTGTTTGCAATGAAACTTCCTCATTTCTTGTTCTTTTCGTGACGACCTTTGCCCTTTGGGCGACGACCTTTGCCCTTTGGAGAGAAGTTTGTTGAAGGTTATTTCGAAAGTATTTTATCGGATATAAATGTTTAATTGGTTTATAAACATTTTTTCCTTTTTTTGCGAAGATTAATATATTAGTAGGATATTCCGCAACAGTGGTAGGCACATGCCTTCAATAGCTTTATCAAAAAAAAAACTACAAAAATAAATATAACCAGATTGTGGCAGATGATACATTTGACCGCTATTTGTTAAACTGTTTGGTCAAATACAATTTAGGGAAAGGTCACTTCTGTGGGCAATATGGGTCAACGACTCTGGTACATATATAAATGTAAGTTGCTAACAAACTAGTTACCGATATTTTATGAAATGGTACTTAACATTGATTTGTCATCTTTTTTTTACCGAACAATAAATAAATTATAATTGTACCGTAAAAATAATCATGTGCTTATAACTTACAAGATTTTTCACACTTTCTCTCATGTCAACAATTGTTCGTCTTGAAAGTCAAATGTCATTATCAACATGTCATTTGATTTATCAACGTCAAGTGGCCAGTTCAGTGTTAGGTAAAAGAGGTTCTAGAATCTTTTTAGTGAGATAGACCTACCGAAAAATCTAAAATCATTACCTGTCGCTTGAGTATACATGAGCTATCAGATAACTATTTTCGATTTTACGATATTGCCAGCAGGGTTCAGTACCCCTAGTGTAAATTTGATCGACATCATAACGTGACGAACGCGTTTGCGTTAAGTCTCATTTTGTATAGGATTTTGAGTTTCCAAAACGTCCCGCTTGGCGCGCTCTTTCTAAATCCAATACAAAATAAGACTAAACGCAAACGCGTACGTCACGTTTCAAAATCGAATTTATTTACACTAGGGGTACAGAAGCCGTTTTTTTCAAACCGGTTTCGTACATTCAACCGGGAACGTAAAGGATTCTGTTTCCGTTTGCGGTTACCGGTTAAAGAACTGTTCTATTGAAATGTCGGTTATGCCAAATTTAGAACGAAATATAACCGGTTAAATTAATAATACTAGCGATAAATTAATACTAGCTTTTCCTGCGACTTCATCTGCGTTTTATTGATTCTCCATACAAACTTCCTTATTTAAGAGATAACTATAGCGCCTAGATAAAAATTATGGCAATCAATCAAGTTGAGTATATGCTTACATCATTTATCAGGCGATGCATCGCTATTATCTCAATTATCTCACTTCCTAACTAACTTATATCTCTCCCGGGACGCAAACTATCTCTGTACCGATTTTCGACAAAAGTAAAGACTAAAAGGTAACAGACAGACGATGGGCGTAGGAATGTGACGACCTCATCACCCGCTGGTGGTTTTACCTGTAGTCATCATAGTAGCGAGCTGTTTGGGGAGTAGCGACCCCACGTACCCGAGTGCTCCCGGGGAGTTGTGTCACTTGAAGGAGGGTACAGGATTCTTGGCCTCTTGCTTGCTTTCGCTGGCCGCCTAAAGTAGGTTTGCGAAAGTTGCGGTCTCGGGTCACTATCAAATTCACCTTATCGCTAAAGAACAATATAACTGAAATGTCTGGATTGTGTTATGTCTTTGTAACAATAACAATTTAAAATGATCTAGCAGCAAAACATCTTTATCTTCGAATGTCTTTATTTCTTAATAGACATAAATGCTAAATGCCTCTTTGGCAAAACATCTGGATCTTAGAACGTTACAATTTAAAATAATCTAGCGGCAAAACATCTTTATCTTCGAATGTCTTTAGTTCTTAATAGACACAAATGCTAAATGGTCCGGTAGAAACACGTTTGTATCTTAGAACGTCTTAATTACTAAACAGACATGAACGCTAAACAGCCAAGAAGCAAAACGTCTGGATTTCAAATGTTAAGTATTATAATATATTCGAGTATTTTGCAATATTATAAAACTTGGAATAATTAGTATGTAACCGATTATTAAATAAATTTTAATTTGTATGGAAAAATCTAAATACAAGTTAACACAAGTTAGCAGTACAGGAATTACTTCAAATTTTATTTTTAAGTGTGATGGGATAAACCAATGTTTTTAGTGGGTATGCGTTACTAACAAATAAAAATGTCAGAATAACCATATTAATATTATAACTTATAAGTCTAGCTTTAACTGTTACATATTTATAAATTATGACACATTAAATTTCCAGACGTTTTGCTACTAACTCGTTCTGTGTTCATATCAATCAAATAATTTTACTTTCGACGAATTGGGAATTCTAATTATACTATTTACACTTCATGACGTTTTGCTATTAACTCGTTCTGTGTTTATGTCAATTAACTAATATCACTTTCGGCTCATTAGATATTCTAATCATATGGACTATTTATATTTTCAAACGTTTGGCTACTTATTCATTCTAATTCTTAGCCATCCAGCTAAACTGTCTTTTTGCTGACTGAGTATTCTACTTTCTTGTCGTTGCAGCTGAATTGACTACAATTGTATATGCTGACTGTGTATTTAAATTTTATGTCATCTAGCTGAAATGGTCGTTTAACGATAAGGTCAATTTGATAGTGACCCGCGGTCTCGAGGGTAGATGTGGAAACGTAAGTGGCGAGTTGGCTATTAGGTATGTGTAAAGTCCAGTGACACCTCTTTATCCTCAGACCTTACACCGGTGTTGTCCTTGAGCCATCCTAGATGTCACTTTTTGTGGCAGTTCATCTTGTAGAGGCGAGTCACGGTCCGCCGGAAATAAAATTGCATACCGTTCTATTAGGCGGACGTTTTATAGTCCATCTTTTTCATCCAACAGCCCAGTTCACTTTAGTTTCATAAACTTTCAATAGTCTTTACACCCTGGCGGGTGCTGCCACTGCGTGCGTCCCATGACACGGGCAAGGGTAGAATCCGCTCGGTGTAGCCCTTACATGTCATTAAAGTGTCCAAAGGGACTCCGCGTGTTGGCTTCGGCTCCTCGCACATCTCCCAAAGGTCCGAAACACCTTTGTTCTAAGTGGGTAAAGATACAATCATAATAAAATACTTTATTGTGCACTACAAAGGAAAATACATGTTACAAACAAAGATAGGACTTAATTGAGTAGGTATAAGTAATATTAGTATGGATTTTATTGCTCAATATTCTATCCAATTAATTATTTAATTAGACTAACCACGCTATTCCAGATGTGTTTCGTGCTACCACGCCGACACGTACCAAAGGGCTCAGCACATATTGGACATCCCCGAGGCGAAGATAGCTGACGTTGCCTTCACCGAGACCCAGCTTGTTGTGACTTGTGAGTACATTGACTTTCATGAACTTGCCAAGTATTGAAGCTCGTTATTAGCGAAAACAGGCTAGCAACCGTTTAGTGGACGTTATGACACAAACTTATAACAAAGGGCTTCTCAGAACATATTGGCCATTCCCGAGGTGAATGACTCCTCAACACGATGGCCCAGCGCTGGACCAGCAAAATGGTCATGCGATGGTGATGGTTTCTCTACACCATGGCCCAGAGCTGGACCAGAGATGGTTGAGAGCACGCACTATGGAATGGGCCACGTGTAGATGCGTACCCACCATCGCTGGCCCACTACCTTTGATGTGCAGACGAATAACCGACAACGTGGCCATCCCATCGCAATCCCGCCGCGCCATAAGCCATCCGATACTACTTCTCTCTCTACACGCTGGCCCATCTTAGTGGGCCAGTATGATGGACCATCGTGTAGAGGAGCCAGAAGATAGCCGATGTTGCCTTCACTGAGACCCAGCTTGTTGTGACTTGGGAGTACAGTGACTTTCATTAGTGTATAAACAAAAGTATATTTTTTTAATATTAATGAAAAAGTGACGAAGCTCTCCAGTGCAGCAGTGGTGAAAGCAGGATTCGATCCAGCGTCTTTAGCTTTCGCGGCAAACGCCCTGAACCACGGAACCTGTCGAGAACTTTCTGGACTTTATGCCATCTTAGAAAGACTGATTTCATCGTGAGACTAAACATCACACTTGAAAGAAAACACCCTATTTATTGGCCTATTAGCAGTGAAGTAATAATTTAGGCAGTTTATGTAGTTTATAAAGCGTTTTGAATTAAGTTTTAGATTTAAGTTAAAGGATTGTTTTTTTCAACTATTTTGTATATTTTAGGGGACGACAACCACAAATCCACTTATGAAGCAGACTTCTTAATACAATTCAACTATGAAACCTACAAAGAAGGGCAAAGTCTGAAGCCTGTTCTCTGGCACGGAGGATCGGTAGCTGAGAAAATAGCCAGGATCCATGTCGACAAGTTTCTGGAAACCAAGGAAGCTGCTGAGGAAGTGTTTCAGTCTCTTCTTGATTATGGCGTCGCGTTGATAGAGGGGGTAAGTTGTCTAGGGTCATGTAACGCACTCTCCAAACGTTACGAGCGTACACGCTTGCTGGACGCCATAGATTTATAGCGCTAGCGTCAAGCGTGGGTCTCAGGTTAGTGTACATAAAAGGCTTCAGTAGCAAGCGAACAGCGGCGCGTTAGAGCGTTTCACATTGTTCGATCCGATATCAGATATAATATCCTACATCCACAATGTCGGGCTGAGGTCCGGCACGCCCCGCGCCTGCTTGAGCGGCATACTATATCAAAAATTATGCCTACATATATGTACCTAAACGCACAAAAACAAATATGATATCGGTCGGATCAAAAGAGCAAAGTGATTGTTGAGGGTGTTAGGTGATAGGTGCATAGTCAGTTTTTTTTTTTTAATCTTGTGGTGTCACCCTTAAAGTTGACGTGTTCCTGAGACTGATTTAAATGAAAGAACCGAATGGATGTTGTCGTGGCTTCTAACCTCCGTCGTGACCTGACATAGACCGACTGACTGACTGGCTGACTGACAAACATATTTGGAACGACCGACGTTTAAATTCAAATTCGACATGACAATTACAAGACAAAGATTAGACCAGTTCACGACACACAACCGGCCAACTCTAAGACCATTCAGATGTTAATAGTCCTTATCATGGACCTAGAATACTAAGGACGTAGTTTCGCGAAAACACAAATAGGATTCAATCATCCACCAATTTTCTAGTATTTATGTTTGACACACTCACATTGACAGTTATCTCTATGGCCTCATCCACGAATCTGCCGTCAGTCGAATTGAAACGTCAGTGCATTAACTGTTCGAAGAAAAAAAAATACGCCGGATAAATGTTCATACGTAAGTTAATCCATTATCACATTATCTTTCGTAAAATACGATATTAATCCATGAAGTTGTACCTAAAGTGAAGGGCGGTCGCACTTTTTTGCCATACTAAATTGAACCTTATACCCGAGTTAGAAAGGTGTTCGTACCAAACTAGAGAAAATGTTCTCAATCCGCCTAGGTATACATTCGTGACACGCACACATTGAAATCTTCCGCCATTGCAGTGTCACAGCTGGTCGTCAGTTGCGCGGCCTCTGTCAAATTGTTCCTCTATGGTCCTTATATGTTTTAAATGTTTCCATCACAAATAATCTAGGCATTTATAAATCTTTGAAAACAAAGTGGAATGGCTCCGTGATATAATTGAGTGTAGTGGGAGCTATTCGTATGGGTTCACTGCTTGTCCACTCTATCTTGAAATTCTCTATGATTTTGGACACCATCATTTCCAGCTCCAGCTCTACAATGCGGCGACCTAGAATAAAATAATTATGATTAAAAGAGAAATCAAAGTACCTATTTAAGACGACGCATTGTTTATTTTAGCGTTACAAAACTCATAAAAGTATTGTTTGGTGAATTGGTTATTCATGATATTGACTTTATATGTGTAGTTGGTTACCTTTAATAGCAGAGAAAATCGTATCATGCCTCAACATCAGACCAGCAAAATGATTAATTTTCTTTCACGATTTTAGGGTTGGTCCCATAGTAAAAGTAATTGCTTTACGTTCAGATACATACTGTATAAATACATACTTAAATATAAATACATAGAAAAAAGACCCATGACTCAGGAACAAATATCCGTGCTCATCACACAATTACATGACCTTAACGGGATTTGAATCCAGAACCATCAGCTTCATAGGGTGGGTCGATCGATGAGTTCCCTCAAAAACAAAATTGCGCATCCTTACAACCAATTTTCATATCATTAGCTTTTGTGCATAAATAGTAACAATTTTCTAAAGTGCGTTTTAGACCTATGTTCGTGATTTTTTTTAGCGAGCAAAAGTAAAAATATCAGGATTCGAATTCATATTGTCGTTAAAGAAAATCCTCAACATTGCCAATTTCATTTTTGGCAACCATAATGCGATGTAAAACGCAGTACGATTTTTCAAAACTCCGCTCTCTAACTATGACGTCTTAAGATCTAAGGTGAAATGCCGTGAAATGAAAGTCTAAAGCAAAAAGTCGACATCCAGATTAAACGTGCACCGATATTTACTCATACTACCTTGGCACGGGAGTGAACGTGCAAACAGA
This sequence comes from Cydia pomonella, assembly GCF_033807575.1. Lineage (NCBI taxonomy): Eukaryota > Metazoa > Arthropoda > Insecta > Lepidoptera > Tortricidae > Cydia > Cydia pomonella. Next base: position 23,733,809 of record NC_084706.1, on the reverse strand, counting down.
CGTACGTGTGCAAACATCGGTACACAACATTGTGTACAATGTGCTTTGTTTGAGGGATCGATGAAAACCATTGTACTATTGGGCACGATACCTTTGTTTGCTTGTATCCTGGAACGTGTTTGAGGGTCGAACAAGGAAGTCAACAAAACTAGGACTATACTATAAGTAACTCTACTTAGAAGTTCAAAATAACCCCACGTGTACTGTCTGTTTATTGACAACTTCAAGCTTTTAAAGGATGAATCACGTTAGAACGACCCGGTTCCAGGCCGAGGCATCCTGCACTTCCTTTTCTATAGAGAACATCAGGTGATTACCGGTCACCTGTCATAGAAAATGAAGTGTCGGTTGCCTGTCCGCCCGGATCCGGGCCGTTCTAGTGTTTCTACTTTCTTAAGTTCTATCTGATTTATTAAATAGAAAGTGTGTAAAAAAATAACTGCTTTTCTAATAAATTTCAGGTGCTTTATTTCGTGCATGGCGTAAAATAATTAATATTCTAATACAATATACAATCTTGCAAATCAAATTATACGCAATTCCCATTACTTGATTGAGTGAAACTTCACGTACATATTGTAAGTTGGGTGACAATGCAATCTTATGGTACCATCGAGCTGATCTGATGATAGAGACCGGAGTTGGCCATTGGAACTCTGTGATAAAACAACCTAACCCAAATGTGTTCGGGGTTGTTAGAATTTTCTCAATGAGTATTAGTTGTCTGTAGAAAAAAATGTACAGTCAGCTTTTGTAGCTCCTATCAAAGATCAAATTTTTGACAAAAAACCTATTACCTATACAACTTCTGACTCCAAAGCCAAACGGAGCCATAACAAATGGATGTGTGTTGCCATAATACAAGGGATCGTCCTTCTCGGCCAGCCATCTCTCTGGGATATACTCGTCGGGCCGCGGGTAGTTGGTCGCCATGTTTGACATGTACTGATGGGAGAACACTATCAGAACCTGAAAAGACGGATACACGAAATAAATGTCATATGCAAAGGAAAAAATGGCCAAAGCCTCCAGTGTCCAAGGCTGGAATTGAACCAGCACCCTCCGTTTACTCGACAGATGCCTGCACCGCTCGGTCACCTGGGTTCGGTGGCATGGGTCCAAATTTCCAAGTATATTTTTTTATTTTTTTTATTATAGGAAATTTTTACACAAATTGACTAAGTCCCACAGTAAGCTCAATAAGGCTTGTGTTGAGGGTACTTAGACAACGATATATATAATATATAAATATTTATAAATACTTAAATACATATAAAACACCCATGACTCAGGAACAAATATCCATGCTCATCACACGAATAAATGCCCTTACCAGGATTTGAACCCGGGACCATCAGCTTCGTAGGCAGGGTCACTACCCACTAGGCCAAACCGGTCGTCAACAAGTATATGATAATTTCCGAAGGCTTATGGCGCCCCCTGGCCATCCCTAAGGTAGAACAGTATGGTTCCTCAAAATATATCCGTCGATAAATAAATAAAAATGCATAAGTATATTTTAAATCATATTTAATACCTATTTATTATTTCATGAATTTTGAAGTTATTTAAATTATATTTTTATGTTAATTACTTACTTACTCCGTTGGCTCAGCGACCCAAAATGAGACTTGGCCTCCGACACAAGACAGCGCCACTTTTCTCGGTCCTGTGCGACCTCTCGCCAATTGTCGACTAGAAGCTCGCGCAGATCCGCCTCCACCATGTCGCTCCAGCGATACCTAGGGCGTCCGATAGGACGTCTTCGTGCTAGGCGACCCAGGTACGCTCTTTTCACGTTCCGATCTTCGTCCATTCTCTCAAGGTGGCCTAACCAACGGAGTCTGTGGGCTTTACTTTCTCCCATGATGTTAGGTTCAGCCACTAGGTCTTCAATCTCACGGTTCTTAAGGACTGTCCAACTTCCATCCGGTCTTTGTTTGTGTTAATTTATGTTAATTATAAGATGTAATTAATGTTCTGAAGATTAGAGTCTGAAGAAAGTTTTGGTTCGGTTTCAGGTTCGTCAGGTTTCGGCATAAAAATCATGTATCGACAGAAGGTTCTGCTTCGGCCAAAAAACTGGCGAACCTTTCGGCTAGCCGAAATTGTATTTCGGTAGTGTCCCACCGAAATTACACCTTCGGTAGGCTTCGGCCTGAAAATCATGTTTCGACCGAATGTTCGGTTTTGGCCTAAACTAGACTACTAGAACCGAACCTGCGGTTTCGGCAAAAAACCAGTAGTGTACGTTTCTGCACTATACGAGGTATAACAAAAATAGTGGGGATCTGTATGAGGGCATATTCGGTATCGTTTTCTGATTAGGGAAATATAGAAAAACAAAAAATTACCCGAAACATTTTTTTTTCTATGGGACTTGTCGTAAAAAAAAAGTAAAAAAAGTACTAGTTTTTCCTAATCAAAACACGTGGTTTTTGGTGTTACACTGATAAAAAATATAACGTTTTTATGCATGATTTCTGTATGAAACAAAGTTTTTCTATCAAGTTAGCTCAAAGTAATATTCGAAAGTAGATAGATGCGCACATTATTTATGTAGTGATAATGTGTAATGTCTTAATAAAAGGCAATTGTTTTTTGTATGGAAAGCGAATCACCTTAAACGGATCCCCACTATTTTTATTAAAGCTTATACATATAAGAAAATGAAAAAAAAAACTAACGTCTTTCGGTATTTTATATCCAAGCAGATTGTATTCTTTAGTCGCCAGCCTCACGTTTCCATTGGCCACCGGCAGTATCCTCATGGACTCTTTGATGACCGCCCTTAGATAAGGCTTCCGGGTTTGCTTGCTCATTATTTCTTCTCGGAGCTTGTCCTGTTTCTCAGGATTGATTGCGAGAAGATACAATGTTGCGATTGCAGTGTTGGCAGCCTGTAAAAACAATATTATGCATTTTAATTTCATTTGATTAGAGTTAGATCGATTAGGTTAACTAAAGATGTGCAAGTTCCGGTAAAATTCAAAAAGTTGGAAAAGTTTATATACTTTAAAGCGAAATTTATATACTTTTATTCTAGCATAGGAAAATTCCAATCCCCATGAAGTTTCCGATTGTTTTTTTTTTCACATTATTAGAACCTTTCTGATAGTACATACTGATGTTTCCAAAATGTGAGTTGGCCATCATAGTGGCTAGGAACTAAGGACAAGATTTGCTTGTATGCTTATACGAATAACCTAAAAGGCGTTCATAAACAAGTGAGTGGGACGTTTTGCCGGCCGCAGTCGCATTCATATTTTTATTTTAACAAACCATTAAAGTGCATATTTCTGACAGAACCAGTGATCAAAATCACCCAGCTCAAGACTTAAGGTCAATCAGAGTACAGCAAAGAAGACCTAATGAATATTAAATTACAGTAAAATGTACCGTATCTACTCCTGCCAGTAACATATCCGAAGCCATGATGTGTGCTATCCGAAAATCAATTTCCAACAGTTTCTCTAGAATTGGTTTCTCAGAGTTTGAACTCTCTGCTGCATTCCTTTTCGATTCCTCCAACCTTTTTATCCCTTGGTCAATAAAATATTTCGTTATCCTAAAACAATACAAAAAGAATGAAGATTGTGTAACTATTGATTTAAATTCACTAACATCAAAAGTTTTTAGCTTTTCCATAATTCAATACTAAATCTCGATGCCCTCACCTTTCGTGTTCTTCATAAATCTTCATAGCTTTTTTAAACATTGGGGTCGAGAATAATCTCCAAGGACTGACACCAAAATCCAGTTTTTCCGCAATATTGAAGATGTCGTGAACGTTTTGTATCAGCTTCTTTGCTGGTGAGTCATCTGGTACACTAGGATCAAAGCAGTTTAGTCGAGTCCCGAGAGCAACTACTCCTATAGACTCTAGTGACCACAGATTCATTTCCACGTTGAATTTCTTCGTTATTCTCTTGTTTTCATCACGAAAAGATTTCAACCTGAAGAAAATCATTACATTTTATTTGAATTGTAAGACCTACATTGTTCATTGTTTTAGTTCTTTGTGTTTATTTCCCAGAGCCAATTAAAATAGTGGGACAGATGCTGCCATTATCTGTCATTCGGTTTGTGTGTAAGGGAAACTTGTTTTTTTTCTCACGGTTGGTGGTAACTTTAATTGCATGCAAAATTCACGCAATAATTTCAATGAATTTGTGACTTGACTACTTTTTTTTTTAATGTATTAATTGAAAATTTTAATGTTATTTTTTGTAATTTTACCGTGATGTAAGGATTAATTTTATTGTATAGTAATTTGATGTTGACTTGTAAATTGGCTTATAAAATAAATGACTATGACTATGACTATGACTATGACTATGACTAACGGGTTAGCACTGGCTGATAACTGGTTGCTCGTTATTATTTCATGGTTTTGCATAGCAATATTATTTATTGTTTTATCTATTACGGGTTTCCGTAAAGTGACGCCTGATTTTATTAATTAGAGTTTGTGAAATTTTGCTGTCATACCTTGCAACTAAGTCATTAGACACTTCCTCCAGCACATTGGTGTACAATTTAATTGTCTTTGGCTGCATCATTATTGGGTTTACTTTGGTTCGGAAATCTCTCCAAGTTTCGCCGTGGCTAAAACAAGTGATTAGTTCAAAACTTTAACCCGACCCGGCACCCGCCGACCCAATAAACACCCAATATTGTACAGTCGCCATTAGATATATCGGAACGGCCAAGGTGCACAACATTTTCTGAACACGCACTTTAGCGCCGTGACAACAGAGGCGTCCAGGTATTTGTGAATAATTTGATGATGGCTATTGTACCATGTTTATCTACTAGAACCTCGATTCGTTTCACAGTATTTACGAGTTTCTTGCTTGTAATGTAAACAAATAATTCTTTTTTTAACGCAGTATATAAGAAGCGGTATATTAGAAGGGGGCAAATTTGGTGTTTAACCCATCGTGCTAATATAATAACCAACGCAAGGAAAATACCAACTAACTGTAAAACAGAAATACAAACATTACAAATCAAAACCAAATGAATGTTATTCGTTGATAAAAGTAAATTCTTCCAGCTAAAATGAGAAAAGAACTCAAAATTTGCATCAGTTGCGGAAAAAAAATGCAACTTTTTCATAAGTTTTTGAAGAATACAGAAAGCTTTACAAACTGTCGGGATGAAAATGAATTGCCAAACCTTTATTTTCTAAGTATTAAATGTAAGTATTTACTCAGAGGCAAGTCCGGTTATCCTTGTAGGGTCGTAGATCTTATTGTGACGCTTCCGATAGTACTCTAAAGTCTGCAGCCCGGGACGTAGTGGCATCGGCTCTTCAGAACGAAGCACCTGTTGTAATAAAACGAGTAATTCTTCATAAGGTACAGTCGAGGAAATTTATTCTTTAGCAGTTTGTGGTTCAAGTTAATTTGGATTTCTTAGTTATGCTAAGAGATGTACAGTGTAAAGTGACCTGTAAACTGCTAAAGTAGCAATTTCCTCCACCGTACAAATAAGTAACATCGAAAGCGGGATAATTTAGAAAAGCTTTGGTTTCATTGCACCTAAATATCATAATACCATTGTCTTTATGTATTCCAAATTTCAAAACAATTTGTCTCAAAATGTCTAAAGGGTTTAGCGGAATAATAGCCTTTGAAAAATTTTGGTTCGAAATTATAACCAAACGATGCCTTTAAAAAGGATATACCGTGCACAACTTTTCAACCCAAAACTTTTTTTTCTCCTAATCTAAGTAACGGACAAATTCCCAGTGTTGCTCAAATATTATTACAACTTTCAAAAAATTTAGAGCTCTCTATCTTATTACTTTGTATAAAAAACTTCCAGTCTTGGTACAAACCTAGGTGCCCCAAGGATCTATACTCGGGCTTATACTATTTCTCTTAGTTTCCTAGATATTTTCATTCAAACTTGTGTATGTTGTGCATGTTTTAAGGGCATTCTTATGACAACTGCAGCAGCGTTACTGTTGCGACATTTCTGCTGCGACGTTGCCGCGGGCGATACTTTCAATTTACTTGATGAAATGAGTGACGTTCGCTGTAATATTACTGCTGAGATTAGAAAGTTCCATGCGTCACTTAATTTATCAAGGGAATTGATGGTGACAGAGCGCGTCATCGTCGCACCAGTAATGCCACGATAGTATAAACTGATATAAATGTCATATACGAAGAAAAAGTGACGAGGGCCTCCAGTGTCCAGGACTGAAATTGGACCAGCGTTCTCTGCTATCGCGGCAGGTGCCTAAGCCCCTCAGCCACCCAGGCCACGGCAGCGTGGGTGGAATTTTCTAAGTATGTATTTCGGTTTATAATTAATATGTAGAGTTGTCTTTCTACGTTAATTTTCCTGTTTTTGTAAAATGTGTGTTTGTAATTTTTTTCCTGTTTGTGCAAAGGCCCCCCCTCTCCTTTTCCAGCCCTCCTCAAAGCTGAGAAAGATCCCGCCAATTCCTCTGATATGCATCCAAGTCGTCCCGCCTTCTTTCTCGGTCTGCCTCTGCTACGACTACTCTGATGGGGATGCCATCTAGTGGTTTGAAATAAAACAAATTAAAATAATATATAAAAAATGTTCTAATATTACTTACATGTTCTATCGCTTCTGGATGAAATAACTGAATCATAGCCTGTCCACCAAAAACCCCGTCGAATCGCACTATAGGCCCATATAGTTGGTAAAGTCTTTCCGATAATTTCACCCCTTTGTGTCCATACAGTTTCCCTAAGAAAAAAAGTTTTACTAAGAATAAAAATATAATTTGGTGATTCAGTTTTATTCTTTATTTCATTTTCGCGTTAACGCTCGCGGCGTCTGTCTTTCTTAACGATTTACTCACATTTCCTCGCTTTTTTGACCCCTCCTAGCCGCCCCGAGACCTATAAAAAAGCCTCTCATTCCACTGTGTTTTCAATCTTTATATTGAAACTGCATTAATCATTAGAAAAATCCAGTTTCAATATAAAGATTCAAAACACAGTGTAATGGGAGGCCTTTCTATACGTCTCTAGAGGTTATACAACTGTTGCATAAAATGTTATTGACTTTTGGAGGCCGTTCATTTGTAGGGTCTATCTAGTCATTGACATGTAACTAAGGACGGGTCTTACAGGGAGTAAGAATGGGGCTAGGACAGCGGTGTCACGCACACTAATTCGAGCCAATCGTGCAGTCTAACGTCACAATGCGACTGGCTGATGAGTTCGGATCACGCGCGCGATTGGTCGCAACTCGTTGCGTTAGAATTCGTAAGTAACACCACTGAACTAGCACCATCCTTACCTGGTGCCCGTAAGGCTCGTCCTTAGATATATGTCAATGGGTCTAGTGGCTCACAAATCATAAAATGCTAAGATAAATTCAGTTCCAATGTGTCAATATCAAAATTCAAAACACAGTGGAATGGGAGGCCTTTATATAGGTCTCGAGCGGTTATACAACTGTTGCATAAAATGTTATTGACTTTTAGAGGCCGTTCATTTGTCAGTTCGTTCGTATGAACTAACAAAATGACAATTTGATCTCAATTTCTCATTGTTTGTTCGGTGTTCGACAATCCGGCAGTTTACATAGCAGGATGCCGGATTACAGAGCGGTTGCATTTGATGTATGATTTTATTCCAATAATGAATAATAGATTTAATTAAATTTCCGGTGCTAGATTACCTAGCGCATATACTTGTTTTTTTTTTATATTTATTTATTTACGTAAAAACAGTCACTACAAGAAAAGCTTAAATATAAAGTATATTTAACACTGTTTACAGTACGTGTGACCACTTATGAATGCACGCGAGATGCTTTTCGAGCTGGCTTATCAATAACAGATATGTGACTTTCGAACGTCGCTTCTGGGCGTAGAGTAATCATTGGAATTGAAGGTCAAAATAATATTGACAGCTCGGTAGCTGTCAACTCGCAATAGAACGAAGACTTGATTGTTCAGCTTTTTATTTATGTATTTATTTAAACTTTATTGCATGATAAAGAAAAATGGCGTATTTAATGCCTTACGACTCGCGTATTTAATATAGTATAAAAGTTGTATTCGACTGAAGATTTCGGCGGGTTTCGGCATAAAAAAAATATTTTAACTGACGGTCTTTCCACCTAAAACTAGAGCAAAACCGAACCTTCGGTTTCGGTATAGGCAAAAAATCAGGTTTCGGTCTGATGATTATATAGAAGATAGTTCTTCTGAGAAACGACAATTCTGATTCTGAAAATAATTATCACGAAATTAATAGATTTCTCGAAATTATTCCATAGAATACTGTTGTTACATTTGTATACTGTTGTACAATGTTGGTAGTTTGTATCCTTGGCGGAGGCCGTTGTCTAGCAATGGACGTCTTTCGGCTGAGATAATGATGATAATGATATAAATAGTCCTCCTCATCGTTTTCGATGACGGCGACCCCAAATAAACACATTATGGACGTTGTCTAGCGTGAGCCCTAATGTGGCTGGCCAGGCCGAACTTGCTCTTAAATACTCTATTGCACGCGTGACAATAAAGTTGGCCAGCTGCGTTGAACGTGTACACGTAGGAGGGCTTAGGTCTCTCTTTCCGTGACCCTAGCTATAATGATGAGGAAGTTTGTATAACTAAAGGTAAAACTTACCTCCAGGCAAAAAACTAAAGAGAGATCCAATGATGGGTAGACTGGTTGGTCCAGGGATTTCCTTCCATGGTCTAAGATTCTGTGTTTCGGCATCAGTGGAAGTAACGGCGTTCCTAAAAAAACATTTATAATTGCTAGGACTTTTGGCAGGATCCAGCCCGCTTAACGGTTAAGAGTAAGCCTTGATGTTAATATTAATTAAAGAAGAAATGTTATTCGTAACCTGAGGAAAGGGAACGGCACTTTCTCCATACAAACGTAGTCCCCATTTTCTTCTCTGGAAATTGACATTATGGAAAATGCTTTTATATAATATGATGTAAATTAACCATAGCTACGCCTCTACGTTTGACTTGTTTCGATTTTTTAATTATTGTAATAATTAGAAGCAAAAAACAGATTTCATACAAAATTTTAAACGCTCCTAAATTTCATAATAATATCCAGAGAGGAGAATGAGGACTACATTTGTATGAAAAAGTGATATCGCGAGGGTCCTCAGCTTTCGTATTAAAAAAAGAAGTGTGCATAAATGTGTCTAGGCGGTTAGGGAAAGGTTGAGAACCCCTAAGGTGTTATCTGGAGTACACACGTCACTAGGCTGTCCTGTACCCCTACTGTACATTTATTCGATAGCGAAACGTGACGTACGCGTTTGCGTTAAGTCTCATTTTGTATGGGATTTTGAAACAGAGCGCCAAGCGGAACGTTTTGGAACTCAAAATGCTGATCTTGGTGCGTCTAGAACTACAAAATTTCCACGTTTGAATTCACAATACCAACGATAAACAGTCGTACGATGAGAGCAGTTTTGCTTGAATATGTCTTATCTATACAGGATATTTATTAAGTCACCGGCAATAATTTACGGGATGAATATATAGGTCATACTGAGCAACTTTTACTAGGACTAACCTCGATCTCTCTCAAAGTTGTAATATATTACAATTCGTAAGTCGTCTCTAATCCACGCCGACGTTCAAATTTAAAATAATATTTTTAAATTAGTAAGTTAAAAAAGTAACTGTTCACTCGCCAAACATTATCTATGGAATTATAGTTTTAAAAAGTAGATGTGATAGGCCAGTAGCCACCTCTTTGTTTCATATTTGTGTATTACAAAACATATCTAGTGTAACTTTATGCATACGAATTGTGTCATTAAAATATACGAGTATCTATACTGCATCATAATAAACACAATTGACGTTGTTGACATTACCTATTGTTCACTAAGCTGTAGGTACATACAAGTGTATTGACTCTTCTTAGGTATAGGGCAGGTATATGTAGTTATATTATACGAGTAATACTATCATAAGTACTTAAAAGAGTATTATATTCATGATGATTATGAGTAAGCATTTTGCCACGGCTCATGGGAGCCTGAGATTTGTTTGGCTACTAATCCCAAGAATTAGCGTACTAGTTTTTACGAACGCGACTGCCATCAAGAACAGATCCTGTCCGTTCAACCCAGAGGGCGAACTAGTCCTTATTGGAATCAATCAGGTTTCATCACGATGTTTTCCTTTACCGAACAGCGACTGGTAAATATCAAATGGTTTGAACCCGCGACCTCTGGATTGAATATCTCTCGCTCTAACCATTAGGCTACCAGCGCGAGCAAATATACCTGAAATATTTCACACAGTATTTTTTCGCTGTAAGTCGATTTCTAATAACGTAATCAGTTACTCGTTTATATAAAAGCTACAAAAAAAAAATCCGGCTTCTTTTTATTAAAAAAAAAATACAAGAATACACACCTTAAAAATATTTTATTCCCCACTCCCGAACTATTAAAAACACGCACTCTCAAAGTTTGCATTTTTAAAAAGAAAAAAATCGGAAAAAAACACAAACAGGACTGGTTGAAGCTTGAATAAATCCAGGGAAATATTTTACATTCAATATTTATGAAAGTTTGTAGATATTTCAGTCGAAACAATGCAAACGCAAACGTACAATAAATGCAGCAGCACCACAACCAGACGGATAAACTACATAGGACAGTTGATGCTTCGTTCTAAATATCTCAATATCTATTGCATAATATAATAAATCAACCTCGAGGACAATTCAAACTTACATTGTAAGACAAAAATGATATCTAAAAGTTGTTCGTACGTCTCGCTCGCGCGAAGACATGAACGGGCAAGTACGAGCGAAATGCACGCGCGACTAACATCATTAAATATCACAATATAAGTTCGAATCGCCCTTCTTGTTGATTGTTCATTCACTCAATGCGTGTAGTGATGTGCAATGCAGGTCCCGGGAATATACCGGTCAAATTCTTAAGAATATGCAGAATTAATATTAACTTTTGACATTGAATATTAATGAAATATCCACAAAGATGTGATAAAAAAATCTAAACTAAACCCGTTCTGCGTCATGCCGGATCCAAAGGTCCCCATCGCACTAGCAGCGTTGCCCCGCTATATGACGATGGAGACCTGTTGGACCAGCTATAGCCCAGAACGGGGGTCATTGCCATTCTCTCTAAGTCAAAATGTTGTAAAAAAATTTCAACAATTAGGTATCAGAGTCGCTTTATTCGTCCATACAAGAAATACAAACTATATTGGATTTTGGCTATAGAAACGTCACTTTTGACAGCCGACATCATATTTGTCAATTACAAATTTTAATATATTATTAATGATCAACATAATACATTACTGATTAACAAATGTCTTAATATTTACCTATATATATATTTGAACCTATTGAAATACCTATTCTTAAATATTTGAACATTGCTGACATTTACAAAATAACACAGCCATATCAAAAATCCAAATAAAACATTTAAAAAAAATTTGAATATAATTATAAGATTAGAACAAAATTATTGTCTAATAAATTAAAATAAAATAATAAAAACATCCGAAATTTCAAATTAGATACAATCAATTACATTTCATTACTATTAAAATCTAGACTACATTGTTAAATAAACACGTTAAAATTAATTATATATAAAATAATACTTAATCTATAAACTATAAAACTAAATCTAAAATAATCCCCCCTGGATCGTACCTGGCTCAAAGGTCCCCATTATTCCCGCCGCATTATTATTATTACAAATTGATAACAAGAATATTGAACTCGATATCGAGTGAGATGTGTGTTGAAACTTGTTTATGAGAAGATATATGCTAGCCACGGAAACATATTAGCCATATTTTTAAATATCTAGGTAAATTTAAAACTAAGAATATCGATTTTTTCTTAACCAACTAAATCGTTTCTTCATTTTATAAAATATTTCTTTCACTGTTTGCTTTATTACTCGTTGCTTTAAATTGTCTGATGAAACTACGTTTTTCCTTAGTTGATAATATTTAATAAATTATGATAAATTTTCAATATTTAGGTACCTATTTATAGGATAAGTGCCCTTTGGAGATGATCTAACAATTATTATTACTATTAGTCTAAGATCCCAGAACCGCAAGAGCTTACTTATTTTCTCATGAATAAAATGTATGTATAATTGTATTATAAATGTATGTATAAAATGTATGCATATTTATGTTACATTGTTTAATGGACAATTTAAATTATTGTAGAGATAAGTTATTGACATTTTATTATTTTATGCTCATACGGTTATGTCTGTGTTTGTGATCTCTGTATGTACTAACAATAGTCTTGTAAGTTATGTTGTGTAAATACTAACACTTTTATGGGTTTTGCCTGAAATAAAGGATTTAATAAAATAATAATAATAATATTTTTGACATCTTTAAAGCGTCTGGTAAAAGTTATTGCTAGCGGAAATGACCTGCCAAAGTTGATTATAATTTTTTTACAATATTTTCTAAAACATTACATTAAAATAAGCCATGAAAATTTAAGAAAAGTTAGACATTTTTATACCTAGCTTTAGCGCCCTGTACAGGACAAATGGCCGTCGGGCCGATACAGCAAGTATGCAGACATTCAAAGTACATACATACTAACACTATATTATCCCATACATTTTAGTCATGAGGTTTTTTTGATATAGTAAAATAACAGGCTACTTGTGCCAGTAATATTCCTATGCAGATTACCAGAAAATATTCCTTGGTAACCATTTTTTGATGCAGCACATCACTTCACATCAGTATCACTAAATATTGTATGATTGGCGTGATAAGTGTAGATAAATATTCCTATGTGTGAGTATATATGTGCGTGATATGCAAGTAATACCGTGCTAACATATGTTATAGATATAGTAGGTACAGGACCTAGTAATATTATTAAGTACTATATCTGTAGTACAATAATTAAGATGCTGACCTTTTTAATGATAAGTGGAGTATTTTGTGCACATAATAAATAAATAAAATATAAATATTTAAATATTTATAGGACATTATTACACAAATTGACTAAGTCCCACAGTAAGCTCAATAAGGCTTGTGTTGAGGGTACTTAGACAACGATATATAAATAATAAATAATAAATAAATAAGGGATTTGAACCCGAGACCATCAGCTTCGTAGGCAGGGTCACTACCCACTAGGCCAAACCGGTCGTCAAACACAATAATTAAATATTTTTTTGCTATACGTCCCTTAGCTAAGGTAGTTGGGAGATATGTGTGAGTAATAATAAATATAAATAATAGTACATTGGGCAACGAGGGGGTAAGTGAAATTTTGGAAGCGAGGTGGTTTCCGCCAGCCGCAGGCTGGAAGGAATTAAAGACCCGGGTTTGCAATATTCTTATCCCGGAGTTACACACAATGTTTTTCAATACACTTGCGAATAAAAACTAAATTTTAAGTGAAATAATTCTTAAATATGGTGACATATCAAAGATTCTTCCGCCATATTGTCATTTATTGTCAAGATAGACATCGAAGGCACAGACCTATTCGGCATTCAGCCGCGATTCAAAATTAACTAACTAACTAACTGCTTTGGCTCAACGATCCAAAAAGAATCTTGGCCTGCGAAACGAGAGAACGCCACCTGTCCCGATCCAGCGCGGTTTCCTGCCATGAATTGGCATTCAGCCGACGACGCAGGTCCGCCACCACGACATCACACCAGCGGTACCTGGGGCGCCCGATCGGACGACGGCCGGTTGGTCGCCCCAAGTACGCTTCCTTGACTACGCGATCCTCCCCCATTCAGAGTAGGTGACCGAGCCTGGCTGGCTGGCTGGCTCGATTCAAAATTATGTAAAAATATTTTAAATGGCTATTCAATTAATCAAATTAAATATTTTTAAACATAAACAAACATATTAAACTATTAACGGCAGTATTTTTAAAGTAAAATCATTTACGCTAACTTCGTTTCTATGAATTAGTGACATAATTTGAGAAAAACTTATAACTCCCTAGGGAGTTATAGCTTTTTTCACAATCCATAACTCCCACGGGAACAATATAGGCCTTTGTCCTTCAGTACACCTGCATGAACTAAGATCTTTTTCGAGCAAGTGTGATAAAAATATTATAGCAACATTATTATGATATTATGATATTTATTTCATCATATTCAATATACTGATACCTAGTGAACGTTAATTATCAAAACTTTTATCAAAGGATAAGCATATTAAAATACCTACTAATATATAGAAAGTAACTCTGTCTTTCTGTCTTAACATACAGACATAAAGACGGTTAAACCACTGAACCAATTTAGATGAAATTTGGTATGAAGATAGTTTGAGACCTAGGACTTATTTTTTTTTTGTCATTCATCATCGCAGACGAAGTCGCGTGTAGAAGCAGGGTGGTTAATATAAATATTATATATTAAACACGTTGTCATAGTTTCTATTCCGGAAATATAGGGCTCGTAATCCCCATAAGAGTGAAAGCCCCACGTCCTACTTTACCCTGTATAAGCTCCTTATCCACATAAATTATATTTCACTGATATTAAAGGCGGCGGGCATTATTATGTACATAATTCTTAAAGCAAATAAGTTTTGGGAAAAATTTCATTTTTGGTACAAGCTTTTATCGCTCACTGTTCTTTTCTTACCACGGGCAAGACAATTCTAAGAACCCCGAACACAATTAGGTTGCGTTGTTTCATCACAGAGTTCCTATGGCCACCTCCTGTCTCCATCATCAGATCAGCTCGATGGTATCATTGTAATGCATTGTCACCCGACTTATATACGTAAGAAAATTTTCACGTCAATCTAAAATCGGGAAGTGGGTCAAATTCAGGTTCCAAGATTTGACCCACATTAACTAAAAATCAAAGAGAATTTGAAATAGAGGTGGACTGTCAAAGAAAATTTTGTAGCCACAGTAAATTTACCGCCATCTTTCGACACATGATTAAAAGTTTTAGAACGCCAGTTGTGTTTGATCCTTATTACTTCACGGATTAAATTAAAAAAAAAACAAAACATGTACGAACATGTACAGACAACAACAGCAAGAAAAGAAGAAATCCAACCCAGCTCAGTATATGCTGGCGATGGTCTTCCGCGTGGGCCTACCCATCGGTGACGCCAAAATAAAACACATAAAAATACATAATAAAACATTACAACAACACAAGAGGAATAATTAAAATTAAGAAAACAAACAAAACAAAAATATACAAGAGAAATCATTAAGAAAACAAACAAACAGTCGCATAGACAGTTTATTTATACAATACAATACAATACAAATACTCTTTATTGCACACCTCAATACAGAAACAGTACAAATAATACAACACATAAAGAAGAGGTAAACAACAGGCGGTTTCTTTTAGGGATAACCCTAAAATGCGATCTCTTCCAGGCAACCTTTAGGTAGCGGAATTAAAAAAATTATAATTAGTTATGTCAGTAGGTGTTCCAGATGCAATAAAAGAAGTCTAGCACAGAATAAACACAAAACAAAACAATATATCATATACAAATATAAATAAAAAGATATATAAATACATATATTAAAATACATATTGTATATATATATATATATATATATATTTATAATAATGTTTGTGTTTAAAATAAATAATCATTTCCATGTCAGGTACTTATTTTCGTTGCTCAGTTTTATTTTAGCAACAAATATTTAATGTTAATGTTCATGCTAAGTTTCATATAATCTAATACCGGTACACACGTAATTATTTACTGATATCGTAGCGATTTCAGACTGCACAGATAAATCTAAGGTTTAATTAATATAAATTGTAACTGCCACCGATGAACGATAATCTACAACGCAATACACACTGCGCAAATTGGTTTGCACAAATTAATCGCTACGATATACACCGTGTTTTTTTTTCTTTTCGTTAATTTCAAGGGTGCATCCCTGAGCTTAAATTGAGTAACTTCCTCAAAGACACCGGTATTCTAATTAACTTCATTTCGGAGATAATCAATAATTATTTTTTTATTTTATAAGGCCCTTACGAGCATGTACACTAGCCTTAGGGCCTGTTTACATATTGACTAGTGTTCAATACGACTTGATACATTTGCTACTAAACGTAGGTACTATCTCGGACGATCGATGTCCGAAATGACATCGATATGTCACTTCGGACATTTCCTCTTAAGTCATTATATGTGCAAAGTTTCATTACAATCCAACAGGTAATTTTAAAATGAGACTCCCTTTGTATGGGAAGGTGAAATTCGGCCGAGTTTGCCGGGGACTCTTATAATGAGAGCGTAACTTTTATTGTATGGAGGCGGCTTGGATCGTCTGATTCTTGGGTTTAAACGCTCCTCCTTTTTAGGGTTCCGTAGCCAAATGGCAAAAAACGGAACCCTTATATTATAAAATGGCATACAAAACAAGGAAGGCCTTTGTAATCACAATACTCCTTTTATCCACTGCATTAGATCTGAGCTCTGACAGTATACTCTCAAGCACGTTCCTTCACAATCCACAAACAAATGTCACGTTCCAAGTTTAAATGTACCTAAGGCGGCCTTTACACCTGTAAGTTTTACTTACGTAAGCGACTTACGATAAATTTTCAAGTGTAAACACTTGTTGTAAGTAGCTTACTGTATTTTTTTACTACTTTCGTAAATTGGGAAATTACAAGTCTAAACACGTTCGTATTTGTTTACGGAAGCGACTCACAGCTTATCGAACTAAATTGATAAGTTGAGAACTTACAGTTCTCTCAGGGGTGAAATTGCCCATCGAAAATGTGTTTCGTTTTTTTTAATGATAGGTGCAACTTTTTCCAAAATATATTCGAAACTTGTAGCATTCATTCTTACAAAATTGAAAAATTGGGCTCGGTCTTCCATTCTCAACTCCTCCTTTTTTTCTAGCCAAGGTTTTACCCAGCATTTTCTTTCAGCATTCTTTTGCTTTCGCCTTTGATTGCATAATATTATTTACAGTACATATTACCGTTACCACTCTAGTGCGCAAATTAGCATATTACGTTACTGTGTCAAACATTTAAAGGTCCATATGTACTGTAAAACGTACGATACATGTGCGAATAGATGATTCGCAACTCGTGTCGATTAAAAAAACTCTCTTCGGTCGTGTTTTAATTTATCGCCACTCGTTTCGGATTTCCTATTTTTCGCACTTGTATCGTAATGTACTAATATGCAGCAGCCGCTTGTGCGTGGCGACTATGAGTGGACATTTTTATTACTGATTTAGTAAGCATATTTATGTAAATGGGCCTGTAATAATTTATGCAAGTTTAAACTCACAAAATTTACGTAAGCATTTTTACTGTAAGTTTATTTTAAGTGTAAATGCAACCGTAAGTAAGTTACATAAATATTACGAAAGTAACTTACAGGTGTAAAGGCGGCCTAATAGCATATGGCGCTTACGTCGCTTACCGCCGCATTAGTATGGGAGCGTCGTTAATAATAGCGTAAGGGCCAACCGTCATCAATACCCCTAGTGTAAATATTTTCAACAGCGAAACGTGACGTACGCGTTTGCGTTAAGTGTCATTTTGTATGAGATTTTTGACTTTCCAAAACGTCCCGCTTGGCGCGCTGTTCAAAAACCCATACAAAATGAGACTTAACGCAAACGCGTACGTCACGTTTCGCTATCGACTAATTTTACACTAGGGGTACTGATACCTTTATCGTGACCGCCACAAATGTCTTCTAAATTAATGTCTAATATAACTTGATCTATACATACGTAAATATTATGAGAGATCGGAGACCATAGTTATCTGGATGGACAAAACCATGTAGTATTTGTATTGTCAATAACACTTGCCATGAGCCCAATTCAGACACATTGATTAGAACTGGTTTTAATACTCGTACATCTTGACGATCGCCTCGGTGATTGAAGCGCACAGATGTGAAAAATAGTTTATAAAATGTATTAAAGTACAATATAGAAATACTTGACTATACTATTTGAAATGCAAAATCTTCTTTTTCCTTACCACTTCCCATGGGAAGTAATGATTTGGGGTCGGTTCTCCTCGCTCTAAGGCGCCAGGACGGTCTGTCTTGGGTTGTCGCATCTGTAAGTTGGGCTCGCTCCAAGTCGCGGGTTATAGTAGCCAGCCACGTGGTTTTGGGTCTTCTACTACCTTTTCTGGTGCATGGTATTGTCAGTACCTTCCTGACCACGTGAGCTTCGGAACGTCTCATTATGTGGTCAAATGCAAAATACAAAATAGTTTTCGAATTTTTATTTAAAATACAAAATAGGTATTTTCAAAATACTTGTTTAAAATACCTATACTTTGCGATAAAGGGTACCGTTGAATAGTAATTTAATTGCCTAGTCCGAATTTAAGAGTGTTACTCAAAATTTACAAGTTGAAAAGGCTTTCATTATACTGTAAATAAAATAAATAAATAATAAATAAAAATGTTATTTATTCAGGTATCAACCCATTAAATTACAATAACGCAACAATACAATAAAATAAAATATACAATTATAATATACAATTAAAATTAAGGCTAATTATATAGGTGCAGCGGGGAAACCTTGCTCATACAGTAGCAGGTTATATACACTACTTTAACAACAGTGTGTCAGTCCTTTAGAGTGCAAATTTCGTATTGTTTCTCCAAAAGGTACACTAGTTCTAAATACCCTAATGCATATGTGTAAGTGGCGGGATCGATGGGGCGTTCCAATCAGCAAAAGATAGTAGTTTCGACGGCTAATGATTTATTTTAAACTTGGCGGCTTTATACAATTTGTAACAGTGCTCAAAAAAAAGGTAACACTGTCCGCGTAAAGGTGCAGACCCACAAAAGTATGCAGGAGCAAACACCCTCAGCACGAACGTAACCACCGGGTTCAATTACTAGGTAATCAGTCTCCGAGTATCTCTAGACAGAAAGTACACAGAGCAGCTGATACTTCGTATAAACAATCACCCGGGTCACCTATCGAATCTATCAAATAAACAAAAATCAAACTTGGAACTTAACTAATCTACGAAAGACTAACGCCTGCGCGTTCTATCTCGATGCCACCGCCATCTAGTGAGCGGTTTGCATACTAATGTTTAATACATGCCATGAAACTGTGATAGACTAATGCTTGCGCGTTCTATCTCGATGCCACCGCCATCTAGTGAGAAATTGGGTAAACTGTCCGTATTGGAAGTGGGGCTATGTTACATTTATGTACATTTCGGCTTTGTCCAATGGCTAGGGAGTAGGGACAGACTGTATAAAATACAAAATAGGTATTTTGCATTTTGTGTTTGCATTTTAAATTTTAAATACGTCACATCTCTGTTGATGCGCATCTCACGCACGACTTTCACTTCAATTAATATGCATCAAGCGTGGGTGATCTTCAAGGTCGTGTCAGAATTGGATCAAAACCGTAACACAATTGTTAAATCTGAATCGCGCTCTATGAGTTTGCAGAGATTATACTCAAAACTGAAATAAACAAGATACGAAGGAAACACAGACAAGATTTTCGATGAAAAATATCAACTACGGAATCTGCTGACAAAATTTCACGAGAATCGGTTGAGAAATCTGCAGAGGAAAACATCCGGATATGCGAAAGCGTTTTTGTTCAAGCTTTAACGGAGACCTTCTCTAACGTTAAATAAATAAAAAAAATAAAATAGTTATTTGTGCAACAAGAGAGGAAAGTTAGTTTTTTTGCGAGTGTTGATTTTGATTCCCGAGTAAGCGAAATATTCTAAGTTAGAATCTTGAGCGTAGCGAGGGACTCAAAAACACGAGATTTAAAGTAACTTTGCTCTCGTGTGACACATACAAATTTTCACCTCAGTAGTGAGAACATATTAAAGGTTTAAAAAAATCAACATCAAGTAAAGTTTTTATTCCTATATTCATGGCCTACAATAAATTTAAAAGCTAATTTGTCTCACTCCCTGGAGTGAGGAAAGTCGCACTTTCCACACTCCCTAGGGTTGACGAAAGTATGGTTGTTCGAGCTGCTGAGGTGACAATAATATTGCTATAGAAGCAACGTAATAAAACAGATTTGTTTTATGTTAACCAGGTAGAACCAAACATCGAAGCGACGGAGCAAGTGTGCAAAGCTCTAGGAGGGGTGCAGCATACGATCTTCGGCGGGATGTGGGAGTTCACCACCAAGGCCGACCATGCGGACACTGCCTACACTAATCTGCCGTTAGCTGTGCATAATGATAGTACCTACTTCACAGAGTCTACTGGGTAAGTACTTAAAATAAAACCGGCCAAGTGCGAGTCGGACTTGCGCACGAAGGGTTCCGTACCATTATCTTTAAATCACTTTTTTTTAAATATGGGAGCTTTAAATATTTGTTTTATTCTTTTTTAGTATTTGTTAAAAAACACATTATCTGTAAAAATTTCAACGGTCTGACTATCACGGTTCATGAGATACAGCCTGGTGACAGACAAACAGACAGACAGACAGACAGACAGACGGACAGCGGAGTCTTAGTAACAGGGTTCCGTATCGTACCCTCTGGGCACGGAAACCCAAAAACGACTTAATGTTAAGCGATATACGTGATTGCATAACATTAACCCCTTATTCATAAACGTCTACTAAAGTTGACAAGCCGCTAATAATCGTTTGTCCCTTTCCATCATACTTATACGTCGGAAAGGGACAAACGATTATTAGCGGCTTGTCAACTTTAGTAGACGTTTATGAATAGGGGTTAGTCTTTAAGTCTTTATCATATCTACATAATTGGCTACTTGACTGTTTTTAGGGTTCCGTAGTCAACTAGGAACCCTTATAGTTTCGCCATGTCCGTCTGTCTGTCTGTCTGTCCGAGGCTTTGCTCCGTGGTCGTTAGTGCTAGAAAGCTGAAATTTGGCATGGATATATAAATCAATAAACCCGACAAAGTCGTACAATAAAATCTAAAAAATTTTTTTTTTAGGGTACCTCCCCTACACGTAAAGTGGGGGTGAAATTTTTTTTTCGCTTCAACCCTAAAGTGTGGGGTATCGTTGGAAAGGTCTTTCAAAACTAATAGGGGTTTTCACGAAACATTTTTTGATAAAGTGAATATATTCGGAGATAATCGCTCCGAAAGAAAAAAAATTGTGTCCCTCTAACTTTTGAACCATAGGTCCAAAAAATATGAAAAAAATCGTGGAAGTAGAGCTTAAGGAAGACATTAAATGAAAACTATAGCGGACATGATCAGTTTAGCTGTTTTTGAGTTATCACAAAAAGTTTTCCCTTCATAGTAAAAAGACTTACTTTAATTAGGTACTGATTATGCAAATTTGCCTATTTGTTTAACTCGGGTGAAAGGTACCGTTTCATCCCTTGGTTAACAATTTACTATACTTTAAGCTCCAGTTTAGCTTATTGTGACGGAAGAGTAACTACGGAACCCTACACTGAGCGTGGCCCGACATGCTCTTGGCCGGTTTTTGTAAATAATGTCAAACGATCTTGATTTTCCTGAGGATCAAATGTCTATATAGGACTCATGGCAATTAAGCAACACAAAGGTCAGAAATGTGAGTTAAAGTCTGACGCTCGCACTCGACGATTGAAACGCCCCTAACAAAATGATAAGGTGATGTGACGTCAGAAGATCAAGAAAATTGCCATTTTGACCCTGAACTATTGCGTTTATGTGTATAGTTGTCATAAAATTTATTTTTCAATAAAATGTAAGGAATCGAATAGTACCATTTTCCTTTCTATTTTTAAAAAAAAAATTTTTAGAGACTTCGGAGCCATATATTTTTTATAATCTCAATAGAATTTTTTTTATTGCACTTTTTTATAATGGATGGCTCATTTTCTATCCATTTAACTAAATTTTGTTATAATATTCAACATGTGTCAAGTACCCAATTAACATAAAGCAAATTTTAACACAAGTGAGATACATCTTTTACTTTCAAACAATAAATAATCATTTTTGTAGGGAAGTCAAACACAACAAAACCTTTAAAAGTGCCTGCCGCGTTCACATCATAAAGATTAATTGAAACGTGAAATATTCAGAAAAGAAAATCCAAGCTCCGTCAGCTCGACGCTCTTAATGGATTAATATTCTAAAAAACCTTGACTTGCTTTTGTATAATGTTAATTAAAAGTAACCTCAAAAATTTACTTCAAATAGCTCTGTGCGAGAATAGTATGTAACTATGGTGGGTGCATATCGATCGCTATATATATTTTTTATATAATATTAGTTGCTATAACGCTCATTTGATATAATTTTTGTTTGACATAACAACAAATGATATATTCACATTATGTATAATTATTGTTTCTTATAATGTTCATTATATGGAATAACATTTATTATAATGTTCTTTGAGTATAATGCTTATTTCTAATAATAATCAAATGGCTTAACGCAAATTTTTATCTAAAGCACAGTGAGAATAACTATATTTTATATAATGTATTAGAGATATAATTCAAAATTTAATATCAGAAAAATTGGGTAGGTTAGAACTTTACTGTGAACCCTAAAGAAACGAACTACTATCACAAATGTAGGTTAGGTTAGGTTTGAACTGTGACCTCTAAACAAACGGATTGCTATCAGAAAAATAGGTTAGATTAGAACTGTGATCCCTACAGGAAATGATATAAATTAGTTTAAGATGGTTAAACAAAACGCAATGTATGCAAAATTTTAAATATTTGTTTAACGATATATGAATATGAAATATAATTTTAAAAATATTAATATATTTTAAATAATCTTAGGCGTTAAAATTGTACGCGGCTTTTGACCATCTCTAATTTTTTTAACTGCTAGGTAGATTTATAATATGCGTTGTAGGTATATTAAAACTTAATTATACCTTATGATTGTTATAATAAATAAGTGCTATATCAAATGTAGTATATACGAAATAAACGTTATACGTACCTAATGATGAATATACGAAATAAGTGAATATATTTTGATGTGTTATTAAATGTTAATTATATTTACCCTTTAAAAATATACCAAATGTTGTTATATCAAATGAAAATATACAAAAAAAATACCAAACATTACACACCCAACTATGGTATCTGAAGCTAAACTAATTACAGACATAGATATACCTAATCTTATTGAAAGTACAAAGTTTCAGCGCAATCTAGCTAGTCGTTTTGAAATGAGAGCGAGGTACGTTTGTATGGAGAACCGAGCTTGCTGCGCTGCGGACTCTTATATTGATGTTCGGATTTATTTCGCACTTTGCAAATGTCTAAAACGATGTTGTTGCCAAGAATTTTGACATTTGCGGCAGCAAAGCACTCGGCAGTAATATCGCGCTGCAATACTGCAGCAGTAATGCTGTCTCATTCCAAACGCAACCTTTAATATAAACACCCGGGCTCAGGTACGTCCTTAAGCTACTCGTACATCCAAAAGAGAAGTAAGGGCATTGTGAATGTCATCTTAATTTGTGTGGTAGGGCACAGCACAGCGGCAGCAGATGTGATTCCAAATCTATAGCAGAACCCAACTGGGGAAGTACCTCCAACTTACAGAAAACCACAGCCAAATAACACTAGACCCTACTCATAATGTTGTGTTCCTGCCGGTGAGTAAGATCGCCAGAGCTTAACGTGGGTGCGGAGTGTTAGGGTCGGTAACGCGCATGTAACGCTTCTGGAGTTGCAGGAATCTATAGACTACGGAGACTGCTTACTACCAGGCGGCCCCTATGCTTGTTTGCCATTGACGTAATATAACAAAAACAATGGCTGAACTTTATGATAAATACACTCATCAAAATAGACAGGTAACCCACTTTTATTATTCACAATCTCGTATGAGTCTATCTTGCAAAAGCGTTGCGCATTGTTCTTTCTAAATACTCTACTTTCTTTTCACAAATAGGCTTATTTATATTGCACAACCTCTTATATACGAACAGATTCTCGAATGACTTAAATATACATTGTAAATGTATTGAACCGGCTCACCTACGTAATGCGTAATTCATTAGTGGGTTTTCTTTCAACGTGGTGAATACGTCACACTACTTGCGTAGCGTATAATGTGCCTAATATGCTACAAATAGTCTTACCTGAACGAAGGTATTCTGGTAATATTTTTAAATGTTGAGTAGCGTTTGCTGGTTTTACGGTAATGACATTAAGAACTTTTAGTGTAAGAATTGGAGTGAAATTACAGTATAGTCGAAGAAATATTATTTGCACCGCTGAATGTTATCGTTAAAGATTCTTTAACAATAGGGCTATAAAACAATTAGTGCAATCCGTTTTTCCTAAAGTATATTCGTTATTTTAAAAAAAAAAGTATTCGGCAAAAATTTAATTTTTGGTAGGTACAAGCTTTTATCGCTGACTGTACTTTTCTTTCCATAGGCAACTAATACTCATCGAGCCAATTCTAAAAACCCCAAACACAATTAGGTTGCGTTGTTTTATCACCACCTATCATCCTTTGGCCACCTCCTGTCTCCATCATCAGATCAGCTCGATGGTACCATAATATTGGATTGTCACCGGACTTACATATCTATACAAATATTCAATTTAATAAAAAGCTTGTATAAGATTTATATAAAGAAACGTTAATTTCAAAGTAAATACTATTTGTGCAGAAAAAAAGATTCGTTTACCTAATATTGTCGTGTCTATATAATCCCAGAAACACAACATATATCATAACTAGTTATTCCCACTTTCCCACTACATGGATGGGACGAGCAGCAAAGCACTTCACACCTCTTTTTATTCGTAAAAATAAAGTTTTATGACCAATCGGTGCAAAATATATTTCGTCAAATATAAAAGTATGATAATTAGACAAGAACACACTTATTTAAAGTGGTTCATAATAACCAAATACAACCTACACTATTATATTATAATACTTACTTTTAGACATGAAAAAACTAAACGTTGAAAAAAACTGTATTTGCGTACGAGCGCAAAAAAAAAACTGAATTGGATACGGTCTAAATTAGATTTTCACAATCAGAATGTATGTCCATTGTCCAGTATCTCTAGTGGCCGTAAGTGGTGCCACTAATCTTCAGCCGCCAGCCACTCACGCGTATTTATCGTGATTTTCTCGGCATACTCGCCACAAATACGAATGGTCTGAAGGTATTCTTTTACCTTTATAAATTACTAGCAAATCGAATTAGAACTATCGTGAGTTATGCTAACATTAAGAGGCTGTCAACACCCAATGTCCTTGAAATTGATGTTACTTAAACAGTTTTTTAAGAAAGACTATTTGTTTTAGTCAAGTAAGAAAAATATATGTTCATATTAATTATATTTCAAAGACCGTGGTTGTACTCGATACACGATTGAACGAAATCGGCTCGATAGAAAATAATTGCAAAAATTGGTCTTAAAATAAGAATTAAACGGTCGGTCTTTATTGTTTTGACTTATGGGTCTGCAATTAAAATCACAATTTCAAAACATTTATATCTAAACCGCTATTGAGTAAAATATTACACTAATAATCCACTTTTTTTATTTAAATATTTTTCTTATTATTCCCTTGCCCAGGCCCATTAACATGCGACAGTGCTATCTCATTTACTCCGATAGAAATAGATAGTGTGCGCGCTTTAGGTATTGACAGCCTCTTAAAGTAGGTAATTTTACAGTTTCACTCACGTATTTAGTAAAAATTCAAAGTGTATATAAAGGATGTTTATTTAGTCACCTGCAGTAATTTGCGGGGTCAATATATAGGTCATACTGAACAACTTTTACTATGGGACCAACCCCTAAATCGCGAAAAATATTTAATCCCCCTACAAAATGTCAAGGTCAGACAGCCAAAATGTATGAAACAGACAATTTTTTTCGCGATTTCGGGGTTCATACATCATAGGCCGAGGCCATTGGCCGAGATTTTCGACAGAGGGGTAAGTTCATAAAGGCGACTGTTATTAAATCCTCCAAGACTATAACTCGGGTCGGCAACGCGCATGTAACACCTCTGGAGTTGCAGGCGTCCATAGGCTGCGGTGACTGCTTACCATCAGGCGGGCCGTATGCTTGTTTGCCACCGTCGTGGTATAAAAAAAAAAAAAAACTCGCGAAAACGAATTTTTGACGCTTCCCACGAGATTCGTTTTATAGAGGTTCCATATCTGAGTGGCCATAAGTGCCCACTTATCATCGCGTCGAGCCTGGCGTTGTTTATTACAGTTTCTCCTACGTTCGCCACTGATTCACTTGTCTGCAGCTTTGGATATTTCTGTGGAAGCTTTTGACCAACATAAAAAAGGCTCGGTAATAGGCTTGCGTATATAAATATTTGACAACAACTTGAGGCCACTTGAGGTTCAATCATTGGTTAAAAAGTAATTTTAATATTTTTTTACATCAAACTAAGAGATTCTGTTTGATATATATGTCTATGTACTTATACACGGTGCTACATGAGGAAACCGAAAGATTTTGACAGACAGATCATTTAGAGACTAAAATGTCATATAAACTTTCCTGGATTTCGCCTAGTTTCAGAGTTAATACCAATGTAAAAAAAACATCTTATCGTAACTTAGTGCAAAACGCCTTTTTGATCGCCATGATGCCATTATGGGGATGTTTTTATGGGGCGTAGTCTAAAACCTTTGCAAGAACTGGCTTTTACAAAAAAAAATCGAAAAAAATTATTTTCAGTGCAAGTTTTACCATAACATTAACTTCTTATGTACAAATACGTTCAAAATTTGAAAAAAAAAAAAACAAAAAAAAATTTTTTTTTACGAAATTTACTGGAACTCATATAACATTTTTTCCTTCTTTTGGCCTCAGAAGTACGTGGTCAAAATCTTGCGGGTTCCTCGTGAGCACCGTGTATGTGTATTTTTATTTTGTATACAGTGAGTAAATCCAATACGGAGGATAATATAAACCAGACCAGACATAATTTTCAGTGTAAATTTTTATTGAAAATTTAAACCGAGCAGCAATGTATTGCAAACATTAAAGAGACATTTATAGTAACTGTCAACAAGCGTTACTTTATGGCTCCTCTACACGATGGCCCAACGTAGGCCAGTCCAAGGGACGTATTTATGCGTTAGAGGGAGCAAGTGATATTGCTATCTCATTCCACCGCATAGCTGCGTCCCTTAGACTGGACTACGATGGGCCATCGTGTAGAGGAGCCCTTAAAAAGCTCGTATCTCGTACTTGTGTGTTGCTTTACATTGCGGGCCGAATTATTTCGTATGGTTAATATTTATTTTCATTGGATATCTAAGCAAAAGGACTATGCGCCTAAAAGGTCCAAAAACGAACAGAACTTGAGTATTAGGTCATTAGATAGGTAACCTTGCAGCAATTAATTTACTTACTGGGACCATAGAGAGATAAGTAAACATAGAGTCCTCACTCCAAACATCAGTTTACTTACAAGTAGTAATACTGATAACGTCGCTACTTGACGCTAGATGTCGACTACGAAAATAACAAGCGTTTTGGTAAGCACTCTATGCTTACTTATTCATCTATGCATGGACTCTAGTGCCTAGGTAATAAGGGTGACGACATTTTGATTAAAATACCAATATCGCTTGGTGCCCATAGAACGAAATGAAGGACATAGAAATATCTATCTAATGATCTAAATCTCATATTTTTTTAAGTCAAGCTCGATACAAACATGCCCATAGTCCTTTACCTCAATATACTTCTTAGGTCCTATGCTGACCATAGTTTAAAGATTCGCCCTTATTGAATTTGCAGTAAAGTATGGCACGAGCATTGTACGTACATTGTCACTGCTAAGAGTGCGAAGTTGGTGCTAACTTGCGCAGTCTAAAATGCGTTCATACCGAGCGATAATCGAGTTTCCTTATACATATATCGAAAACGAAATTCGAAAAGATCTTGAAAACAGTATTATTCTCTGGTTCACGACCTTCTTCATCCGTGAAGTAAATATTTTTTTTATATTTTCTTCTACCTTTTTAAACCTTAGGGTCTTTATTTCAGACTCCAAATCCTCCACTGCATAGAACATTTCGGCGGAGTAGGTGGTGAAACAGTACTAGTGGACGGTTTCTACGGAGCCACCCGACTGAAGGCGGAGTCTCCCGAAGACTTCAACTTTCTGACTGAGTTCGAGTTGGAAGCTGAGTATATAGAGGAAGGACACCATCATAAGTGTGCGGCGCCGGTTATAACGGTCGATAAGAGTACTAAGGATATTAAACAAATAAGGTAGGTATCCGATCGATCGCATCCGGAACACCACACTGCGCTCAAAAACCCGCATTGCTGACGTTGACGAGAAGACTGGGGGACCGTTCACGTCTGCTGCATGCATTCAGACAGGTGGGCAACAGTTAAACAGCCACGAACTGGATGTCAGAAGAAGGGCATGGACGCGGCAGGTCCAGGCGGAGATGGCGGGACGACCTAGATACTTTCCTCAACAACTGGCCGGAAGAGGCACTAAGTCGGGTGTCGTGGAGTTCTGTCCAGCAGTGGGATACCAGAATAGGCTAGTAAACAAGGTAGGTAGTTTGGATAATGATAAGTAATGCCTGTGTCAGTCATTACTGGCGCAAACGTCAAGAAATCAGGCAGCAACATCGATTTTAACATGTAGTCATCTACAATTCTACAGCAGTACTACACCGTGATATTACTTCTAACTACAATTTTGCCGCAAATGTCATTCTGGCGGCGTAGGTAATGAAATAGTACTACTCGTAGTGTACGGATTCTACGGAGCCACCTGAGCACCCGACAGAAGGCGGAGTTTTGAACGGGAAGTAATTAAATGATCAGCCGTTTATAAAACTGATCTGCAAAAAAAAAGCCATTTAATCATTAGGACAGCATATAAACATTTTGCTGGCAATAAATAAAATCGAGCTACAACTCTTGTTCAGAAAATAATTCACAAACGGTCAACATTATTAACAATATCGATCTGCTTCTGTTATAATTTATCTGCTCAATAAAGAATTGAGCTGCAAAATGACTATTTGGTCAGCAAGATTTAAAAATTGTGTGGTAGAAAACACATGTCTCTAAGCAGTTTAACTGAGACGTATGCATATTAAAGGATATGACTTTATTATATCAGATTACCATTCTGATATAATAAGGTGGCTAGCGTTTGATTTGAAAAATCAGCAGAGTTGCAGGCGGAACGAAATCAGCCCAGCATGATTACACGTCACCAAAATCTTAAGGTTACTAAAATCAAGGTCATCCAAAACCGAATCAGACCACCCCACTATTCACGTGGTCTTGTCTGTCCTATTCCTAGAGAGCAATTGCGAAAACCGAACCCGGAGAGCGAGGGCTGCTCTTCCGTAGCGCCGGAGCTACCGCAGTTGCGTCCCGGCCCCCTCACCCCTCATCATACATTCATCATATTGTAAAATTTTACCCTTGAATACGCCCTCTCCAACAAAGAGCTAGTTGCGCACATTTTGTGAATGGACAGTAAGTTTTTTTAAGGACTAAATGAAAGAGAAGTATATCAAATATTGGCCAACATTTTTTTTTTTTGTTTAAAAAACAGCTGATTAGGAAAGGGGGTAGGTTAGGTTGGTTTTAGACATTTGCAGATCAACTGATTCTTCAGGTAACCAATTTTTGCGTTTCAGGTAAATTGTAATCCAAAATGAAATAATCCGCTTACCAAAATTTAGCTTAGATTGCTTATCAAAATTTGATCAATGGTGGATCGCTTACTGCCGATCAAATAATTAATTTGCCAACCAAATCAATTTAGAGCAGCTCAGTATGACATGAATTGCGAACTGGTTTAGAAATACTTGCTAACCATAATTTGCTGACCAATGAAAATGTAGACTACATTTTGGCTGACCAAATATATATTTTTGTTCATCAAAATAGGAATATTTTGCAGATCGATTAAATGATACCCCTTTTAAACTTATATACATAATGTAAGAACTATGCAATGATATGCATACTGGTTTGAAGGGTGCAATTTGGTTTGTGAGTTTACGAGGACAAGTGAAACAGTACATTGGGCAACGAGGGAGGTAAGACAAATTTTGCAAACGAGGCGGTTAAATCACGAAAGCCGCAGGCTGGAGTGAGTTAAAGACTCGAGTGTGCAATATTCTTACCCCCGGAGTTACACACAATGTTTTTCATCACACTTGCCAAGAAAAAACTAAATTTAAAGCGAAATCATTCTGAAAGACGTTGGTACTTCGCACATTCGTCCGCCATGTGCATTTTAGGCACAGACCCATCCGGCGTTCAGCCACGATTGAAAATTGTGGAAAAATATTTTAAACGGGTATTAAATTGATTTAATCAAATATTTTTAAACTTAATCTCATATATAGGTATACCTTGATATTTAACAAGTATTATGATGTTTTTTTTATTGTACAATTATATTGAATAAACGAATATTTCAATGGATCTAACGAGTAACATACAACAGTTGGGTAAAAACAAAACAACAATAACAATTTACATTTACAATTCATGTAGACAACGTATGGGCTACATATTTAGTTATAAATTAACAGTTTAACCCTACTCCGAACCACGTCAAGGTCTCTGAAGTACATTTATTTACATTTCTGATTTTCTTGTCCGCCGAATGCGGCAAACGGTACAACCTAGTGTTATTCCAATCGGCTTCAGAGCGCGATTGAAGCGAGCCAACAAAAATAATATTAATATAAAATAATAATAACGACACCACGGACCCGAATGCTCCTGAGTCGGTCAGGGTCTCCGTCCCAGGGGTGTCTTTGTCGGTCGGAGTGAACTCCAAGGGAACCCGCAGGATTTTCAACTTTGACTTGCCTTCATTGGCTGTCCAGAGAGGAGTCGTTAGAGCGAAATGCTCCAGGGATGGAAGTGAAACATGCATAAGACGCGAGTCGGCACAGTGGCTGTTATCAGCCACTGGTATGAAAGCGGCGTACACCTCTCGACACCCCTGAGCCACTCACATCGGTGTTGCTCCTGGTCGTCTTCACGATGGCAGTTTCAGGGGCCCATCTAGTGGGCGGCAAGTTACCGCCTGCCTCGATAACTAGTGAAAACAATGTTTTGGCAGGTGCCCGGACGTCTTTGCAATAACCCAGACTCATTGTCCACCCAAACTTCATTTCGTTTTATCGAGGTTCGAATTAGCGAGGTTTCACAATACAATGGCGCCCACAATTTGATCAACTCAAACTGTCCTATTCAACAGAATCGCAGTGTCCCTGAATATAAATGACCATTACTTATTCAAGTATCAAATTTGTATTTCCAAATTCGCGGTGATGGCCGAGTGGATATGACGTCCGACTTTCAATTCGGAGGTCGCGGGTTCAAATTCTGGCTCGTATCAAAGAGTCTTCAGAACTTATGTAGTGAATATCATTTGATATTTACCACTTGATTTTCGGTGAAGGAAACATCGTGAGGAAACCTGATCGACGAAGGAATTTAAAGGTATGTGTAGTCCCCAACATTGGACAACCGTGGGGACTATAGCCCAAGGCCTCTGGCTCTGGCAAGGCCTGTGCCCAGCAGTGGGACGTATACAGGCTGAATTATAAGTAAGTAAGTTAGTAAATATTCTTTATTGCACCAATTGCAATTACCATGTTATTATTATTATTTCCAGATTCAATGTTTACGACCGAGCTCCAATGGCGTTTGAGGACGGAGAGGAATGCAGGAATTACTATCGGGCCCTAAGAAGTCTTGCCAAGTATTACCAGGACCCTCGAAATCAGTGGCAGTTTAAACTTAAACCAGGTACTTACAGTACAACACAAATATAATAGAATAGAATATATTTACTTATACACTTATTTTATACTACTTCGATGGCAAATAAGCATACGGCCTGCCTGATGGTAAGCAGTCTGCATAGCCTATGTACGCCTGCAACTCCAGAGGAGTTACATACCCGTTGCCGACCCTAACACTCCGCACCCTCGTTGAGCTCTGAAACCTTGCTCACCGGCAAGAACACAACACTGTGAGTCGGATCTAGTGTTATTTGGCTGCGGTTTTCTGTAAGGTTCCCCAGTTGGGCTCTGCTCTAGATCTGGAATGACATCCGCTGTGCTGTGCCCTACCACAAAGCGAGATGACATTCACAATGCCCATACCTCTCTTTTGGACGTAGTTTAAGGACGTACCCGGGTCCATAAATAAATAAATATTAAATTGACTAAGTCCCACAGTAAGCTCTATAAGGCTTGTGTTGAGGGTACTTAAACAACGATATATATAATATATAAATATTTATAAATACTTAAATACATAGAAAACACCCATGACTCAGGAACAAATATCCATGCTCATCACACGAATAAATGCCCTTACCAGGATTTAAACCCGGAACCATCGGCTTCGTAGGCAGGGTCACTACCCACTAGGCCAAACTGGTCGTCATAGATTCATGCACTTTTCATCGACATAGATTGTTCTGGTTACCTCTAACCTCCATAAATATCATATTGGAATGAGATTCCATAACTAAACCTCGAATTGGCTTGAAAATTTAACAAAATTATGTCTCCTGTTTACGCATTATAATGTAATCAAAACCTCAGGGAGGGCCTATTATAACACAATTAACATCCTTATAAAATTAGATACGGTTTAAAATTCATAGCCAGACTAATATAAATCAAAATCGAATTATTTCGTAACTGGTCCATTATTAATTTTAAAATAATCAAGCGAAAGGGTTGTAAAGTTCATAGCGTTATCTTGAGGCTGATTCGGATTTAATAACTTGTTTTTGTTTTTAATTTGATACGACCATTTTTTAAATTACATATTAAGAGGTGTAAATGTCACTAATTAGCCGAACTACAAGATTATATAATTTATCAAATTATCCTTAGAAATGTATCACAGGCTACTAATTCTCGAGAAAGTATTTGACGGAAAAATCTTAAGGGGCCCACAGATTACCAGTTCGCCGGACAATATCGGCTTCTCAGTTATTCGCAAAAGCTGACAAACGCGAATAACTGACAAGCCGATATCACTTTTTTAGCCTAGCCCCCATCTGCCAACCATCCCATAAGGAACTTCGTTCTATTAAATATGTTAAAACGGGTCACTCACGTATTTTAAGTCAAAAACGCTCGAAACGTTTCACTCCGTTCCGAGTAGTTCGTAAGGAGCTTGCATTGACGGACCGGCGCAGACTGCGGGCCGCAACCCTCCGCGCCCGTTGACTAGGCGACTTCGTCCTCCGCCCGCGCCCGATGACTTCGTTCTAATTTTGTATCGACTTCATGATTTTCATCTTATTTTGATAAGACCTTGGGCCAGCCTTTGCCGCTGCAATAATCAGTGTGAGCTAACGCTGTTTACATACAAAATGCAATCAGGAGGCCTAGTCAAGATCACAATCGTTTGCGCTACGACAAAAAAACGTTTTCTGTCTCTATTACACAAATATAGAAGAGACAAATATTATTATTTATTATTATTATTTATTACAGGTACGTCCTTAAACTACGTCCAAAAGAGAGGTATGGGCATTGTAAATGTCATCTCGCTTTGTGTGGTAGGGCACAGTCAGTGGATGTCATTCCAGATCTAGAGCAGAGCCCAACTGGGGAAGTACCTCCACCTTACAGAAAACAGCAGCCAAATAACACTAGACCCTACTCATAGTGTTGTGTTCCTGCCGGTGAGTTAGGTTGCCAGAGCTCAACTAGGGGGGGGGGGGCCGGGTTTAGGGTCGGTAACGCGCATGTAACTCCTCTGGAGTTGCAGGCGTACATAGGCTACGGTGACTGCTTACCATCAGGCGGGCCGTATGCTTGTTTGCCACCAACGTAGTATTAAAAAAAAAAAAAATTAAAACCACGATCGAAACCAAATTATTGAATCAGAATCAGATTCCTTTCAACCGTTCGTAATTCAATGTAAAAGGGAAAAGCTTAAATTGGTTAAATAAAGTAAATGTTACAACGCCGATAGAATTAAGAAAGTCTGCGGACTGATTAAAGCGTTTTCAATATCGTACGAATTGGTTAGCGCCATCATTTCATATAAAAATATCACATCTACACGTGGCCCATTCCATAATGCGTGCTCTCAACCATCGCAAGGTCAACTTTTTGGTCCAGCTCTGGACCATCGTGTAGAGGAGCCAAGAAACAGATCTAATAACTAAAACTCGAATTGGCGTAGTTTTGGTTTTTATTATGTTATTTTTTCCAGGCCTGGTGATGGTGATGGACAATTTCCGCGTGCTGCACGGCAGAACTGGGTTCTCGGGCAAGCGCGTTCTCTGCGGCAGCTACGTGGCGCGCTCTGATTGGCTGGATCGGGCAAGGGCTCTGCGTCTTATCCAATGATCAGTCAGCGTCATGTTAACTGAAATGGTCGATATACTTTTATTGCGTTCACGGTGACGATGTAAATTATAGTCTCGTTTTTAAATAAATTTGTACTTACATTATGTTTTACCATTTCAGTTCGACACAGAAAAAAAAAAAACAATTTTTTGAAACAATATAATCTTACTAAAACGGTTCAAGAATGTAAAATTCTCAATGTGCGCTTGCGCGAATGTGCGTGTGTGTTTGTGTTACAGCGTGCCACGCACATCCATGAATGGTGACTGCTGATGGCTCGACCGTCTGTGTACTCGTAAAATTCGTGTATATAAAGTGTTTAAAATATAGAAATTGAACAAAGTGCATCTATTAACGAAATTGTCATGCTTGTGCGCAATAAATGAATATAGTATTTTACCACATAAATGATAGTACTTTTTTATATTGATAATCAAAGCAATTCGTGCAAAATTATTCCCTAACCATTCCAAAATATCAAAAATGCACGTTAATATTCAAGTTTTCACTTCTGCCGGCACTCCCGGAGTGCAACCCGTTGTTTTTTTATTCGTTTTTATAGATAATGGTACGGAACCCTTCATGCGCGAGTCCGACTCGCACTTGGCCGATTTTTAGTTGAAATGTTATGTATCGGAAACAGATCGAATAACTTAAACTGGAGTTAGTCTATTACATTTTGATATTTAAATGATATCATTTTGTTATCACTTACCATTCGTATGGGTATACTATAATAAAGCGATATTTGTTGCTGACATAAATGTCTAAATATATGTTAAGGGTGGCAATCAGATTTTAATTTGATACTAATTATAATTTAGGGGAGAGTGGGGTAGAATCAGGACGCTAACGGAAATCTTGAATAAAAAACGTATTTGTAGAAAAATTTGCTGACCTAAGAACGTGATGCAATAAAAAATAAAATAATCTTTGTCCGTCCTTAAAAAATACAAATTGTAACTACCTTAACGTACGACAGACTGGTATGGTGATGTCCATGAAATGAATATATCAGGCATTGCTAAAAATGTTTTTCTTATTTAATATCCATACGCGCGTCCTTCTACTTTTGTTGGCAAACTAAGAAAGCTGCAGTGACCAAAGCGTTCATCGATCTGAAACTATCTAAAGTAGCCATACTGCTTTTCTTGGTTTTACCCCGTGTCCCAGTTATGAACTACATAATCTCCCCTTTAACTCTAAGGTGTTAAGGACTTTAGTTTATTGCAGTGAGAGAGTAAAAATGATGTTATCCTGACCGATTCCAGCCACAGCGGCTATCTCCTCTGGAGTAGGCAATAGGGTTGTTTCCAATTTTTTGAAACGCTTGTATTACGTTCTATATTAACTAAAAGTTACCCTAAAATTCAACTTTTATACTAAAAACGGCTTTAAATATGTTAAATTAACAAAATATATTTTGACAGATGCTTTCGCGCCCAAAACACTCTTTGAAAATTGTGTGACGTCACAATTTACGGTTTGACACGTAACTACAAACACACGGAGAAGATACGAACTGTCAACTGACATTTGTCATTTGTTGTTTATCGCCTAATTGTCAACAGTGTCAATGCGAGAGTTGTGACGTCATCAGAATCTTCAATGACATTTCGAGTTTGGTCACGTGACGTGTGCCAAAAGATATTTTAAGTTCAATATTTACAAAAAAATGGTCATTACAGGTCCCCTAAAAGTAGTTTAACATGTTCTTATAATCCAAAAGAAATTATTGGGATACAATTCTGCCCTAAGATTTGTAGATGGAAACAACCCTATTTTTAGTTCGCTTTATTAGAGTGTAACTGATCCACTCTCTGGTGCGGCCTTAGATGGCTCACGTACCCTATTTTTCTGCGTTTAGGACACGTCGGCACACCACCTACTTACATAATTGTAGGGAATTGAGTTTGCCGGCCGAGCTTTAAGCTCATCTCGTTTTCTGTCGAGATCACTGCGGCGTTCAGTCTCAAAGTCGCCGACTCGATCATGCACGAGGCGCCACCATTCGGGCCGCTGCGCTGCCTACCGCTCCCAGTCAGAGCGCTCAAGTTTGCATCTCTTCATATGTCTTTTCTGAACGTCCTTATAAGTACTGGCCACCGCTTTTAGCTTACCATTCTGGAGTTTTGAAAAGAAGAAGCGCTTGACCACTCTGTCTTCTGATATCCGAGACACGTGCCCACACCACCGCAGCTGCCATCTCATCAGATACACCTCAATCCCTCCGACATTTGCGCGCCTCAGAACGCAGTGAGAGAGTAAAAATATCGTATCAACATCAAATTAAGAACATATTTTTTATAATCTGAATTTCGCTCAAAGCCGGATGAATTAGGATATTTCATAAAAGATTAAATAATATTAATAGCGAAGAGAAAAATGTTTCCTCACGTATTTTCCGGTTCTTTTCACCGAAGATTATATTAAATGGAAAAAAATATGAGAGCTTATTTCAAGATATGGCGAATTAAGGAACAGGCTCCGTTTGCCGATAGATAGATTTGGTACGAAATTGAATGGATTATCTTAGAATAGGATTTGTAGAGTGAGTACATATAATATAATATACATAAATATTATAAAACAATGTTACACAAATCGATCTCGGACTACTGTTAGCTCAATAAGGCTTGTGCAGATTAGAAAACATAATTAGATTTAGGAACAAAAATAAAAGCTAAGCAATAAGAAGGTATAGAGGGAAATGCTTAGAACACAATTTTTGACTTCGTAACTTTGTTTGGACTAGTTAGGAGGTGAACATATCAAAAGTCCCCGGCTGTTGCCCTTCAGCCGGGAGCTAGAGAAGGAGTTTGAAGGTGTTTTTCACGTATATCTCGGAAACTTTGCGTCTTAGAGACATGACTAGGTACACAAAGCGAAAGCTGATTTTTGCTACAAGTTTATTTTGTCAAGTTTTTCGATATCTTGAATAGTTTTCGAGATATTCTCTCTTAAAAGTTTAATTTAGGACTCTTTCAAGAGCCGATATATCAAAACCTATAACCAATTTCATCATTTTGTATTAATGGCCATGTTGCTAAGACGCACAATTTCCGAGATATAATTGAAAAACCGAAAACTGGGACCTTCAAACCCCCTATCATCCCCAACACAAGGGCTACGGCCGGGGACTTTTGATATGTTCATTTCCTAAAGGCCGATAGGCGCAAGCTATGACGCAAAATAGTGAAGAATGACGCATAATGTTACGGAGTGCTGACCCCAAAACCTAAGGATATGAAATAAAGGCTAGGATGTTGATGATGGTAGACTTCACAGTCCATTCTTTCCTAAGGTTGATATTTTCTTTAGCTAGTCCAAACAAAGTTACGAAGTCAAAAATTGTGTTCCAAGCAATTCCCTCTACAACTTCTTTCCTGCATTCATTTCCTGGCATAAATTATCTAAGCAGTTGAGGTGTTTTGGTGGTCTGGCTGGACACTGGCTGATCTATAACGTTAGATATTAACATCGTGTGACAGGGAAAAAAACATGATATTATCTATAGTGTTTTATTATGTTGTTTATATAATGTTATATACCAGCCAGAGCAGTGTAAAAGCACTATACTATGTTATATTCTTCTCAATTTCAATTATTCAATTTTTTTTTCTTTTCTTTTGTATCTTTTTACTGAAATGACAATAAAGAGTATTCTATCTATCTAATGTGCCTACCAGGGGGGCGAACGCTTAGAAATGTAGTTAACATTAGTAAAGATAGCGGCGATTTCTATTAATGGGATCCGCTAACCTACTTTTGCGTAAAGTTGACTACCGATTGTGCAAACTACATCATCAGCTGTCACTATAAAATTGGTACAATTTAAAGGCATGAATACAACATTAAGAAGGTTGCATATACCTCGTATGTCAAGACCTATCTTTAATGTTGTTACCTAGCAACTGTTGTTTACTGTCAAAAAAATGTAAACAGAGATATGATTGATATTAACTTATTATTTCTCTATTCATTTTAAAGTGCAGAGCAGAGTAAAATCGGAGCAAGCATTAAACACGAGTCAAATTCAAATAGGGAAATTAGAATCCCTATAGTTCCAATGGTACAAAACCTGGAGGTTTAAAACTTTAATGGTATTCAAGGCAATGCCGGGAGGTTTAGATATTTTCGAAGGTAAGAACTAAATACCATCCTCTTTGGCGCTCATGCAGCGACTAAAACAAGCGATGATTATTTTGATTTTTTTACGACAAACATGTCCGATGACACTCAGCCAAGATTTGTGCAATTTAATTCCACTAAGTTAGACGAGATGGAGTGCATCTATGGAGGTACGTGCGTAGACAAGACATACGTCCTATACCTTAAATTTACTAGTATAAGAAGGACGCGAACCACGACATTACTCTTATGTTTATTTTAAAGAATATCTGCGAAATTACCAGGAATTCTCCTAATGTGCACTTTACCTGTGTATAATACGCACATGAAAGAGTTCTAAGTCAGACTAAGACACAAGTCACAGAAGAAGAAGCTCAACAATTCAAGTACTTACAACACCTAGTATATTAAATAAAATAAAATAAAAATATTACTATCTTGTATACCAAATTAAAAGCAATAAACATATACTCGCTTTACTATAAAGTACTTATGTCTTTTTTTGGATTCCATGCTTTTAAAACTTTCTACATAATATTAGGCCTACTTGGGCGGCTTACAAGTTAATATTTTATTTGATATCTTGTAAACAAAAAAACTATGAAACTTACAAGAAATCAAACAAAAAATTTACTTGTAAACCGCTCAAGTAGACCTAATATTATATAGTACGAAAGTACCTACACATACGGATGCATATAGTTTCGGATACAAAATAGAGATAGCGCTTCGAAATTAGTTTCCTTAAAATGCTTCAAGAGGGCTCTCTTTTCCTATATACTAAGTTTAGTCTTTGGTGCCTAAGTCAATTTTTGACATTAGGTTTCCAATCAGAGTCCAAGCCTCTTTTGGTAAAAAATGTTAGTACGAATATGGAAGGTAAAGACAAGGAACAGAAACTCCTTAGGCAGAATTTTTGCAAAAGTATCCAGCGGTCAACTACAAATAATAGTTCCAAATCTCACCAGAGTAGCGTAGCTAAGAACCTAGGCGTTATTGATGGAGTGAAGTGCGCTGTCTATGATTAGATTTTTTTCTCAAGTATTCTAGGTATTGTAGCGCCACCTATTTATGGTTTTTTTCGGACACTTTTTGGTATACGGAGATTTTGTTCCTTGCCTTTACCTTCCATAAGTACGAAGTAAAATGCAAATGTCAGTGACGGCCATATCAACGACATAAATCGTTTATAACTAGGAAATATTTTCTTCTTATTTATATCGGTGACATTCGATGACTTTCAACGTCTGTCTGTCTCCTTGCCAATAAAATTAATCCCACCAACAACATTTCATGTAAAGTTTTCCCAAGACTGGAATGCGCCTATAGTTTTTACACCAAGATTTTAATCCTAATTTTACAAGCTCTAACTCTATAAAGCCATCATCTTGGTTAAACAGTACAGCTTGGCCGTTTCGTTGCTGTGACATTCAACATGCTCGTGGTCAACTGTTGTAACAGCAGTGAAATGGCCAAGCTGTACTGTTTGACCAAGATAATGGCTTTATAGAGTATTTTTACATACAGACCTCTTTTGATTGTGAGAGGTCTCTATATGCCAATTTTTAGCCTTCTAAGACTCCAGGAAGTAGTCTATCTTTTCAATGACATGGATTTCATATGGCTCGGACAGTGAAAAATTAAGGTATCTATAAAATTTTAAGTATAATAGATAGCCTAATAAAACTTGGTATTTTCGAGAAATCTACTGACTACATAGTACCTTAAAAATTCCAGCTCTCTAGCGTTATTCATACCAAAACTACGAGGGTTCAAAAATACGACGAAACGTGCCGAAAACAATTGGCACTGCCTTTTGCCCTTTGTCTCGTCTTGGCGGGGGCACGGCCTTGCCCCAAGATTAATGCTACTGAAAATCGGCAACATGGCGAAGGGTAAACAAAATCTTGTCAAACCCAATAGAACAGGTAAAATGTTGTTTACAGCTTGTTTTGTAAGGCTTATTAACGTTAATTAACACGAAAACAAAATAACAAACGTAAATTGGCAACAAATAAACCGCGTTATCTGAAAGCTCATAAATAATTTAACCCGCTCTTTGCCGCCGTGGCGTGTTGACTTTGATAATTTAATCAAAACTTTACGTTTTTATTTTAGCTATTTGGCAACATGGCGGTTCTCATGAAAATTAATGATAATATTACTTACGGCCTAATTCGTACTTTAAGATACGTCAAATATTAGGTCTAGATACGACGCTTCTTGAAACAAAAACTTGTGACACTGACATATGATCCTCGTATTTAGACCTAATTCGACTTATCTTATAGTTCGAATCAGGCCGTTATTCTATGGTAAAATATAAGTTTTCAACCACCTATAAACGTGACGTGATAAACGTGGAACGTGGCAAATGGGCCCAAAATGAGTATATTCATTTATCATGCTCGACTCGAAAATGATAAATCGTCGTTCAGCCATTATTCACTATTTATTTGAACATTTTGAACCGATGAAACGCGTGCGATTATTGAAGTTTAATATTAATGGTGATAGTATGATTTGAATACATGATTATTTTGGAGTACAACTAAGGTACCCTGTACAGGCTTGGAAGTGCCTCCGAAACGTCAAATTAATATGAAACACGCTCTGTTACTCTTAAAATGATAGTCTGACGTACGGAAACACACTATTTATTCTAATAAACCATCATAATATAACGTTTTACACCAGCCTCTGAAAGTGGGGTGGGTATACTGACCAACCCCGAAATCGTGATAATTTTTTTTTTATCTCCCACACATTTTGTCTGGCTGATGTTGATATCTTGTATGGGAGAGTATTTTTGCGATTTCGGGGTTGGTCTCATAGTAAAAGTTGCTCAGTATGGCCTATACAACGTGTACACACCCAACTTTCAGTGGCTGCTGTTACACGTTGTATATCAAAATCAAAATCAAAATATTCTTTATTCAAATAGGCCTAGCAACAAGCACTTTTAAATCGTCAAATTTTACAAATATCATCTTAATCTAAATATCAGAGCAATTTATTGATGCAGTTATTATTGTTCTAAAAAAAACATTGAACTATTATAGATATGGTAAACTTAATAATAAGAATTTCATAAAAAGATCGTCATACATCAAAATTGTATAAAAATACTAGTCTAGAACCTTTCTAGAATAAAATCTAAATGTCAAAAAATACGGTATATATATACATTGAATTATCAATTTCATCATTAATAACATAACAATAAATAATTCATTCTTTACAATCACACTTAATCCCACGGTGTTTCATCATTCATGTAGTCTTGTGTGCTATAATAGGCTTTAGAGATAAGCTTACGTATGGTATGGTATATATTATGCATAACGCAACATTAACAGATATTCGTTCTCCCAATGATATCATAAAACTATAGATAGGTTATACTCATGTAAAGTTAAAATTGAATGAAAAGGAAATAAATAAAAAATACAACTAACTGTAACTGTAACTGTGTGTGTGTAACTGTGCGTTTTTCCAGGAACTTTCTGCCTCGCAATGCTAAACTGTGGAATGAACTGTCGCCTGCGGTATTTCCGGACCGATACGACCTTCAAACCTTCAAGAAAAGAGCGTACTCCCATCTTAAAGGCCGGCAACGCACTTACAACCCCTCTGGTGTTACAGGTGTCCATGGGCGGCGGTAATCGCTTACCATTAGGTGATCCGTCTGCTCGTTTGCCTCCTCTACCATAAAAAAAAATACAAAAAATGATTCCATATTCATTTCTATAACTACTTATTAGGGTGGTTAATAAAACTTTTTTTTCCAACAGGGCACCCCCTTATTTTATTACATCTATTATTAAAATACACCAAGTTTTGTAAGTTTATCTCAACAACTCGGGTGCTCAATCACTTTGATTTTTCTTAATTTGTATAAAATCCAAAAAAATAAAGAATTTTTTGTTCGACTCCACTAGCCAATATGGAGAAACGAAACGAAATTTTCATCAAATTACATTACCACTCTTGTGGATAAAATGCAACTTTCTCATCGCTTTTTAAAATACAAATAGAGACTTCCAGCTGGTGTGGCAAAAAACATAAAATGGTTTTCCAATCGTTGTTACGGCTGGGGAGTACTCATGCTCTTGATTATGTACTACATATTAACACATTAACAATGCCTTTTATATGTATATAATGTTAGCATTTAAAGCCCTGAAGAGCCCTTTATATTATTATTCGAAACAAAACGTAGACATATTCATGGACTAAGGACGGGCTTATTAAGATTAGATACGGCATTGTGCTAGAGTTTAATTCTAACAAAACGTGTTTTCAGCGAAAATTGAGTTTGCATGTACACAAAGGAGTATTTAGTCTTAGAATACTCGGCGACCTTTATTTGCTAAGGTCTTCGATAGATTTCAATCTCAAATGTAAACTGTTTGAGAGTTCAGGCAAAGTTACTTGAAATGGAGAACGCTATGGATGCTGATTCCGTTTTTACAATTGAATAAGGTCTTAATCTTATTTTGAGAGCGTCTGCTATTTCATCCATGAACGTGAGCTGATTGGCACTGCACGTGCTGTCTGATGAACATACTCTGGGATTTTTGGTGCGTGTGTGTTTTATACTAACTAAAAAATAGATAAAAACGATAAAAAAAAACAGAAA
Organism: Cydia pomonella; assembly: GCF_033807575.1. Lineage (NCBI taxonomy): Eukaryota > Metazoa > Arthropoda > Insecta > Lepidoptera > Tortricidae > Cydia > Cydia pomonella. The sequence continues at coordinate 23,690,688 of NC_084706.1, read as the reverse complement.
CTAATTTCTAAGGAGTCTTTCACATTTGGAGGTAACAACTTGTTTTACTTTGGTAACTATTTTACAGCAAACAAAGTTATAAATACACGAGATCATTCCCGTATCATGCGGTATCGGCATTTCATGGCCATATCCAACCACCGCTATGGCATCATCTTATGGGGCATTTGAAAAGACATTAACAGAGTTTTCAAGCTGCAGAAAAATGAGTAAGGGCCATCTGTAGCGCCCGAAGTAGAGTCATGCCTGCCATTGTTCAAGAAATTACAAATACAAACAGTCCCCTCTTTATATGTATATGAAATCTGTCTTGATGTGAATAAAAATCTACACAACTTTAAAATACAACAATAACGTCATGTATTTTAATTTTTTTTTTATTTATTTATTTATAAAAGAGAAGTTACATCGGCTATGATCACTTATCTGCCAAACTGCATAGCAGTTTGTTGGCAGAAAACTTATTCTACCCTCCAACATTGTCAAGTAAGTTATTTGGTATGTGTATACCTAGTTTCAAATGTGTATGCCTGTCCGTGAAACAGAGTTCACACATATATTTTGTACCTACCAACACTGTTATCTATGTTTACAAATAAATGTCCAAACTCCATGGGTTTTAATTTCTGTACTTTAGAAAGAGTGTTTTTTTATGTCTGTTCAAACATTTAACCACTTGCTTAATGAAATTAAAATACTTGACCAACCTGACTTCGGACGTAAACTTTATAAATGGTGCTTAGACAAAGCTTACTATAAGTAACCATTTTATGTCGTCGAACAATAAATAGTACCAATGATATATTATTTATTCGTTTACTTATTGACAGTACCAATGTTTTATTCGCATCACATATTTTTAGTTTTAGTATTAATTCGGTTGATTGTAATAATTCTACTCTGTCATAATTTAAAGATCAGTGTAACCTCACAATATGACAGTAAAAAAAAATCAGTTTTATAACCTCGGGATTTGCTGATGACATAACTCAGTCGTCTTCAAATATGATCAAAACCTTATTCAATTCTTTAAACACAATTTGCCTCATACTCGGAGTTTCTCTGCGGGATGTACCTAATAAGAAATTAGATTATTCATAGTAGTACTAGCTGAAATACTCGTAGCTTTAAGAATTAGTAGCTGAAGTCCAAACAGGCTGACCACATAGCATAATGGGTTAAGAGGATCTAAACTTTAATAAGGAAGATAGCTTTTGTCTACCACCAGTTTGGGATCTAGTAGTCCATTTAATAGAGGAACAAGCAAGACTGTCTGTGAGATCAGTGTTGAATGGTGTATTAGGGTTAGGTACCTACTTAAATTTTTTGTATCTATTTTCTGCAGGGGTAGGAAACTTATTTTCTACGGAGAATCATAGTTTATTAGGGCTGTGGTTACCCTCAACCGTTAAGCTTAAAGTTTCGCTACGAAATAGTCCGATGTAATCCCGGCAATTATTCAGTGTGGTCTAGTGATGCCGTTTTTCGGGAAATATTGCCACTTGAAACGCTAGAGCGATGGAAAATAGCGCCATTCTTTACACTGTTTTAGAGCATTTTCATTTTAACTTGTACTTAAAAATCCGATTTAAGATGTTTTTAAATCACGATAACTGCAACTTTCCTCTAAAATGTGCTGGTTCTCAAAACAGACCATAAAAATATCCGCCGTTAAAGAACTTAGCGAAGAACCCATTGCCAAACCATCACAACCCATAGCCAAATAATACTGTCCCCCGAATCTGAAATAATTTTGTTTCATACAAATGGCAATGAATGAGATTAACAAGCTCGTATGCAACATCGGTCGCAGTCGATTAAAAGATTTGCCCTACATCGACAAGTACAAACGTTATAGGTTACCCCATCACTACGTTCTCGAGTCAGACGTGACGTCGCGGGACCGGTTCTGACGGCCGGCCGGCCGCGTACCGCCAGCCCTGGTTGCTTGTTATGCACTTAGCATGCTTATCTTTTGTTATGATTACCCACAACTAACAATCATGTCTATTTGTATACGTTATAATTATAAACTATATCAAATTTGTTAGTTTAGCTTAATCGTTAAATGTTTTAATTATAGGTGGTTATTATGTATGCAACAAACGTAAGCTATATCTGAGCGAACGTAATAATAGTTATGCTGTTGTTCTAAGCTTTAGTGTAAGTATGATTTTACCCATGGCAATGTTATAAACACTAAGTTCTTAAAAAGTTTATAATGAGCGCCTATAGCTCACTAAACTGTATTAATTTATTGTTATCACTGTCTAGGATGGAAATGTACACTAGATTAAGTAATTACATTGTACTAAATTATGTTAAATAAAGAACTCAAAAAAAAAATTAATGAGAGGATGGCAGATGAGTTGATCGATCTAACTGCGGCGGATATTTTTATGGACCATTTTGTAACTATCCTGACAAAGTGTATGGGGCTTGATATCGACTGTCAGTTTTATGACGATAGCTAACCGATTGTTAGCGGTACATTATTTAGTTAAAAGGTTTACTTAAAAATAAAGTTTAGTAACACCAGACCGGTGTATGCAGCATATATTATGTTTTTGATTTTGGCACCCATTCCTCGGAACTTTTACAGATATTCATTTAATGTTTTATTTTTCATTTAATGTTTAAAAACATCACCAAGAAGGTGGTCTAGGACGACAAAGCGTAGTTTTCAATGTAAGTTTTTAGGAGTAAAAATTCAGACAATTACTTTTGTAATAGCTCTGAGCCGGCTCATCATCATTGTCATTTTGACATTTTCGTCTGTTAGAAAGAGACAAAATTTAACATAGGTTTGTAAAAGGTTACCAAGTTTCAATGCAAAGAAAAAAAAATGTAAATGTAAGCAATATTTTTGAATCTAGACAGCAATATTTCCCACCAATGTCAGCGATATTCCCGACGACGGTGACGACCCCACATCACTGGTTGGATCGCACGGAAGGATAGCAAAGCCGATTCACCGTGAAGGGCGTGCAGTAATAATAACATTTACAATTCAGATGCCAGCTATTTCAATCGCTAAACGAACACAGGTGAGTTGAAGGCTTTTGCGATCCAATATTAGCTGCGCTATACAGTTATCAATAGGTAATAGCATGGGTTATTCCCAGTTACCACTAAGTGCCATTGCCATTGGTAACTTTTCCCGCTGGAATTATTTTTCTCATTAGTTACCACTAAAATATTGTAATGTTTATTATTGGTAAAAATACCTTTTTTAATTTGGAGTGGGTTATACCGACGACCTTCAAACATTTAAGGAAGCGTAATCTCATCTTAAACACCGGTAACGTACTTGTCATCCCTCTGATGTTTCTTGTCCATGAGCTTAGCATCAAGCGATTCTTCCACTCTTTTGCCAATAAAAACACATTTCGTCTTGCAAATTTTGTGCTCTTTTTTACCCGAATATCAGGCAAGAGGCTTATAAAAGTGCACATCTATTTCGGAGCATAGCACTATATGAATGCGAAACGAGAACAATGAGGCAATGTGATAGGGAAAGGCTTTTGAGATGTGGTGCTGGCGGCGAATGGCAAAAGTTAATTAGACGGAGAAGAAAACCAATGAAGAGTTTTTACGCATAGTAAAAGCGAAGAGGAGATTGTTGGGAGCCATAGAAAACAGAGGAGGAAAGATACTTGGACATCTGCTACGACACGACGAACTTATTAAAAACATTATTGAAGTTAGAGTTGAGGCAAGGAGGAAGAGGAGACCAAGGAGAAAGTACATAGATCAAGGAGAAACTCAACGTCGTGTCGTATCAGGCTGTCAAGGAATGCAATGTTGCAGTGTATAAATAGTTTACTTTCAATTTTATGTTTTATGTATAGTTAGAGCTCTAGTTTTAAGTAGTTTAGTTAACTAAAGCAAAACAGCCTCGTCGTCGAACGGCGTACGCCTGGGTCACAACGGAAGAACAGCGCTGGCTTTGCCAGCTATGCTGAGTTGTGACCCTTTTATGGCCTTTTGCGCTAAATGTTATACATTGTATTGTCAACATGTTTTTGTCAACCGCATTTGTTTTGTCATAAATAAATGTATTTTCTT